>NC_056735.1:585194177-585461677 GCF_019279795.1 Protopterus annectens
GTAACATATGGAAAATGTAGATAGAAAGGAAGGTACTGAGATGGCAGTAGAGACAAGAAACTGACACAAAAAGAAAGATAAAGACAAATAGAGCATTTCCTGAAACACATGAGATGTCACAAATGACAGGCACAGGCAGTCAGACAAATAGACAGAAGGCAAAGGATGATAGGGAAAATTGGACAATAAGCTGGGGAACGGAGTGGTATGCAAGAAAGAGAACTCTACTATGGAAGAATAAGGTGGATGTAAAGACCGACTACCAACTTGAACAATGATATGCCCAGACCTTTATAACAGTACTCATGACTGAGCCCAAACACTGCCAGTTTACTAGTCAATGTCAAACAATTGTGTGACTTGCAAATCACATGACAATGTATTCCAAGTTACTATTCTTGAAGTCCTGTCACCTGACCACCATAGCCATTACTAGTCTAACCATCTCTCACTGGATGACTCATCAGGATGCCTCCATGTATTGCACCACAGTGGGGAGCCTGCACCTCCTGTAGAAACAGCACCAGAGTGCTCCAGCAAACTGAGGAATTTTGTCACCCTATTAAGGGGATTGTGTGTAGACTGCCAGGAACCTAGCAAGTGATGGCAAAATAGGTGCAGTGCATAATGTACCCTGCCACACCACATCCAGATGTCCAGCCAACACTGTAAAAAATACACATATAAATGGACAGGAACAAAGCAACAAAGAACAAATAATAAATATAAGAACATTACAGTGATAAAGGAGAAACAAAACAAAAGCAGTGATCTCTAGGTTGTGCAACATCATTTTGCAGCCAATGACCTGGAAGATGTAAAGTGCAGTCAAGCTAAGCAATAGCAACACAGTGGGGCTTGCAGTCTGGAGACTAACTACTACAGAGCTATATACTCTATAGGGTAGGGTATGATGGGAGGTACCCTGTCACTGATGTGTAATACAGGCACACACAGCAAGAGTACAACCAGTATGAGTTCAATGTACATTGAAGCTAGACAGAAAAAAAGCACTGCACAGGTCTGAGATGGTTATGAGAAGGTGGCATGCACTGTATACCAAATGTTGGGATGCTTGGTACAGGCCACATATAACCCAGCAAAGAATACCAACATGAAAATGCATTAAGCAAATAAACGCTATGATAATATTGCACCTTAACTTACAGCAACATTGGGCTTCATCACATGATAGACAAATATCTGCATGCCCAAGGTGTTCCAGGTATAACTGTTACACTTGGTTTACCTTTATTTCATTGAAAGCCGTATGTGCGATATGTAAAACGTTGCAAGTATGGCTGCAAAAAACCACAATGCCGATTCACCATGTGTTTGAATGGCATATAAGTGAATGCTTTTTTCCCATTCAAACACATGGATCAAATATTGGAAATGGCTTTCCAGCAAACCATTTTCGACATTTGATCCTTCGATGTTGTTCGTATTTTGGCATTATAGTTCACGGAAACGACCATTCGCATATATACAATTCACTCATTCAAAGGTAAACCGTTACACTCATGGGTAATGGAATGTGCAGTGAAACAATATTCTAGTTAAGGTTGACAAAGGCCATGTGCATTAAGTGCACAGTGGACAGATAGGTACACAGCACTAATATATGTTATCTGCACATATCCCAAATGAGAGAGCTACACATTTAATGTCAGTGCCTAACCAATGCCTATCCATTCTGCAATACTAGTCACTGCTGGGGAATACTTGTCTGTAAGAAGGACAGAAGTACTGCCACTCTTGCAGTTTCAACTGACATGTCACATAAAGCTGAGTAAATCGATGAGCCATGGTGAAATTAATTGGCACAACTGCAAGCAAGGGCAGCTAAGCAGAGATACAGGTTTTACAGAAATTCCACATACACAGGCCAACACCCGGACTGGCATGCATGCCCCCACTTGCAACTTAGTTATTCTTCTGTATTACATCAAGTGTTGAAAAACAGAAAAAAGAAAAAAAAGAAGAAAAAAAGAATGCACGACCAATGACATAAGTAAATGCACATAAGTGTACAATAAAACCTATATTTGTAAAAGCAATGACATAGTCATACATATTGTAGAACTCAGCCTCCTTCTCACAAATCTCTTCTTTCCACTGAGAGAGAAATTCAAGATGACACATCTTCAGGTCATTGTACTAAATTATGCATGATTCATCAGAGTGCATGATGATTATGTCCCTTATAAGAGTTAACCTGCAGGTGCTCATGGTGGTACATATGAAGGAGGTGGAGAAAAAAGTTTGGCTTCATCTTAGGTAATGCTGGAGCACTTTCAGTTTCAGTCCATTTAGAAGCCAATGCCACTTGCAAAGTTGATACCAAGAGGGAAATGTTAACAGATTTTTCTCAACACGTGTTGAGGAAGTCATGTGATGTGCATCAATGAACAGCATGGCTGCCTGGTGGAACAGTAGTTTGATCATAAAAGTTATGCACAAAGAAAGGTCCAGAGGCACCTCTGCTGACATATACATAGATAACAATATGCCATCTTCCTTCAAATCGCAGTACCAAGGTAACCTTACACCTGTTTTGGCCACTGAGAGGATTGCAAATGACAGAGACCTATGTGTGGCACTTAGCTGCCATGGCAAGCAAAGACTACTCCACTCCACTGCCTGCCATTCCTATGCAAAAGCAGACATGCCCTGTTGCACAATGTAGGGCTTTTTAGGCATCATGCTTCCCAGTGCAATTCAGAAACATTTCAGTGAAATTACTTTATTAATATAATTATGTGTGATGATCTCTGTATTATCATGGCAGAAATAATCACTAACTTTGCAGTGTTCATTGTGTTATTGCATTTTCTTCTATATATCATGTGGATATTCAGGAGAGACTATTGGATTGCCCTACAAAGTCAATGAGTCTACTAACTCAGCTGTGGGAATGGTACACAGACAAGGGGCAGGTGGGTTTACTGAGTGAACATGTTTTCCTGTTTTTTTTTTTTGCTTTTTTACTGAGAGGGGCTGTTCACCAGTAGCCTGCAGATGGGTGGATGAACAACACATGGTGGGAGGGGCACAGGGTGCAGGTCTGTTCATCAGTAGTCCAGGAAAATAATGGTTGTAGGGCATTTAATGCTGACTGGTGAGAGACAGAGAGGAATGTGCTGGAATACACACCCTCTGCTTCATTGGTTTAGCTGATGTGCATAGTAAAGGGGGAAGATGATAGACACATATATGCCAGTTACTTCAGGCTGCAGATTTGTCTGTGGGACACATAGTGATGTTGCTTGTTTGGACACAAGTCATTCTAGTAGTATCATGGGATACATGTTATATAACAGCTGTCCTCAAGCCATCCCTGCTGGACTGCCATGGTGACAGGACATGTAACAGTGGAGTATAGCATGCATGACATTTTTTCAACCACTGCAATATCGTTGATGTAGTCTTGGTATGTCTAATTATACATGCAGTTGTACACAGACATTGACAAAAGATGCCTGTTCCCATGATGTCGAAGAATATAAAAGGAAATGAGGCAGCATCAGTAGGTTGAAATGATCTCCCTAGCAAAGATCAAGGTTTTACTGCAGACATTATGTGAGCATGTACAGTGCATTCTTAGCATTGAACAGGCTCGTTGGGCATGTCAGGAGAATGCCTGGCATGGTATTATTGCAGATGTCAATGCATTAGGTGGCCAGAATTGATTAGTACAATGGGTTCTAGAAGTCAACAAAATACTACTACTTGCCCACATGAAATTCCAGGCCACTATGCAGGGGAGATGACCACATGTAACCATTACATGCAATACTCACTTAGATGGAAAGTTTCTGCTGTCTCTGTCTGGGGACAGTGATAAGGCACAGATAATGATGTAGGTCTAGATGTGGGTGTTGAACTTGTCACATCATAATATGTCTCTCTCAGGGATTTGCCAGGCTGATAGCACCTTAAGTCACTACCATGATCTTGTGGCACATCATTGGTATGGCCTTGTGGCATGCCACTGCAATGATCCTGTGGTAAACTGTTGCCATGATCTTGTGGCACACCACTGCCATGAGATTCCAGATGCTACTGATTGCTCTATATCTTCTACAGGTAAGACTAGGATGCAAGCACAACAGCATGCAATACAAGGTATGTTTGTCTTAGTTCTGTGCATAATTTGTTTTCTGCAATGTTGTCGAAGCTCCGGGATTCAGGAATGCCAGATAACAGCTGTACATATGAGTGTTCATCTGTCTGTATTCACAGGTGCAATGTCCACAGGGTCAGACTCATTAGAACAGGCAATGTCTGATGTCAGTGCAACACTGAAGCTTGATGATCATGACACCCTAAAGCAGGCGCAGTTTTTAAGTACTGATGCAGCTGGTTTGACTGTGGATCCCATACCTAACTTCTCCATTGGATAAAGAAAGACAGGAGATGCCTTAGCCCAACACAGAAAGAGTGTCATCACCTCTTATGTACCAGCAGTTTTCAGTGGTGCCACCACACAGAATGTCAACAGGACTAGGAAGCAGTGTGCCTGCAGCCATCAGAGCCATGGCTACCACTTATTGCCTCAACTAAATGACACACTTAGCATTAATAAATGATGTGAAGGTCAGTGATCCAAGCATTTATTGCCACCACCAATCCCATGGCAGAGATGACTAACATATCGTGTGACATATGTGAGGTCATGCATGAGGGCATTCAGTGCTGATAACTGGAAGCCCCTGATGGAGTATTCTGCTTTAATGCACTAGGGCCAATGCAATAGAGAGGAGATGAATGTCATATCAGCTAGCTCTGAGAGAATGACAGTGGCAATGTTTGTGAGAATAGCCACATACAGATGCTGTCCAGCTAATGAATCTGCTACTGCTACATTTTAATAACCCCTCTCTATCTCTCTGTGTTCAACAGAAAATGCCTGGGTACAGATTTGCTGTCCAAAATAACTTGTGCAATTGTTATACATTTCTGGATCACTCTGCCATGTTGCTTATCCTCACTTGCACTTGCAACCAGTCTCATTAGCATGATGTTGTTCATTGTTATTTGCATATGATTATGGCAGCCCAATTTTTCCCAGGTAGTAGACAATATTACTTATGTCTCTGAATTATCCCCATTGTGTGTGTCATGTCACCACATCAGGCTATTTTCATAGTGCTATTTGTTTTAAAACCCTGGCCAAAGAATAACACTGAAACCACTCTGCCATGTACATTGAATGACTGTTTCCAAAGAGAACATTACAAATTCATAATTTATTTGAACTGGTACTTAGTTTAATTAGCACTACACAGACTTTTTCATTGATTAAACACCAGGCACCCAGAGTTGGCCTCTATTTGACAATAAACACCACACACCCAGAGTTGGCTTCTATTTGACAATAGTTTATTTCATCTTTCAGCACAACAAGAACATACTTCAAGTTTCAGAAGCATGAGTAAAATGCAGTAGATGTACTGCGGTGGTGGTGCTGCGGTAGCATTGTCCCCTCACAGTTAGACGTTGCCCGTTCGATTCTCAGAGCATCTTCTGTGTGGCGACATGCATGAATGGGCGTTCCTTCATTGAAGGTTGTGCGTTAGGCCTGGCAAGCCAGCACGTAAAACTCTACTGCCAATCATTAGCGGACCGGAGTTCCGCTGTGGCGACCCCTAACCGGGAAAAGCCGAAAGATGCAAACAAAGTGAAAGTTTGTAAGCAAGATGTCCATCCTTCTTATCTAAGGAATGAATGAGGTGGTACATCTGTGTAATATTTCTTGTTTCTTATTTTTAACAAATTGTGCACAGCAACATGAAAGAGCTCATCAAAACATATCAACACATATGAGTTTTAATAACTGTTACTAGAACACCTTTTACAAAGATTTCAATCATTTAATGAAAATGTATACCACCTGCATTTACTTTAAATGTTTTTGTTTCATTTCTATGCTGAAAAAAGTAGGCTGAAATCTTGCATTCATAGGTTATCAGTTATAAACAATTTCATATTATATTCCCTGGGATTTAGCAAGCAGCCATGCAGGAATAAGTTATTAATAAGTTATTCCTGCATGGCAGAGACCATTTCTGTTCAGCACGTCAGCGCGCCATGCATATTTATGAAGGCATGCTGCCATGCTCTAAAATGGACTTGGTTCCATGTATGAGCGCAGGGTCTATGTCTGAGAGCAGAGCTCTCACAACACACGTCCCCTGCACTCCAGAATTGCCTTTCAGCAATTAAAAATGAACAAGAATGCTCGTAACACCCCCAACCCATCAGGAAAACAAATCTGTGGTCAAAGGCATAAGAGACAATTGTCCCTACCTAGCATACCTCTCAACTGTACAGATTTTTGCAGAATGCCCAGATTTTTGCCTCATATTTTTGGTGTGTTCCCCTTAAAATGTATACCTTTCTGGCAAATAGCTGAGGATTGAAGTCATTAAATAATGACAAAACATTTGAGTTTAAGACTCCACACATCCTTCAGAAAATTAATGCTAATGTAAAACCTTTAAAAATGTTTAAATTTAAAAAATTTAGTATATGTCACCATATTTTAAAATTGTACTATGCTCTACAGCTGTTTTACATCTGTTTTCTTCTTGTCTTGCATCCTTAACTTGACTAATGTCTATATTTAAATGCTATTTTTTTAACTGTATAATGCAAATAATAATGTGGAGCTTTTCTCCCTGGGCCTCCGCTGAAAACGGACCTGTGTCCAGTCGGACTCTCCCGGTCAACAAATGTAAATAAATAAATAAATAAATCATGAATAAATAAGTAAATAAAGAAAGAAAAACCTATCATTCTATCAACTTTTTAAGTTTGTAAGAGCAATATTTAACATCTGTTCCTATTTGTCCCCCGATCATTTTAGGCGTTGTCCAGATATTTTGCTTTAAGAGGTTGAGAGGTATGTTACCAAGCCAAAAGTTATTAAAATAACACAGGCAGCTTAAGCACATAGTGCACACCTCACAACCCATCAGAGTAAGTAATGTGGACAAAGCCAAAAGGGACAATTGTCCCACAAAGCAAAAAGTTGATAAGATAACAGGTTCAGCATTAGCAGGGATATTCTGAAGGGTATAGATAAAATAACACAACAAAACTGTTTTTTTTAATAAATGTGATAAAGTTTAAGTGTAGCTGCGTGGGTGTGCCCATTGCTTAGCTACACTTAGTCCAGCTTAAACAGCACAAGAACTTAAATAGCGAGAGACATCCAACATAAGTACTGTTGTAATAGTGTAGTGGTTAGAGCATGCACTTTGCGAGCAGCCATTCCCAGTTTGATCCCCTCTTTACATGTGAAAGCAGCACTTAAACATTTTTTTTAGTATTACCTATTAAATAACATATATTTGTTATATGAGTACTGCATTAGGTCCAGATGTGAGGTGTCAGTTTAATAAAGTTGTGAAATCCCTATAAAAACACAAGTGCCCCATACAGTATAGTTACACATGAATAAATGTAATGAAAGCACATTGGGGGATGCCAGAGACAGTAAACACATTTATAATATGTAATGAATTATGAATCAATGCCATACAGCAGATAGTCTATGATTTGAAAAATAAGCAATGCTAAGCATTGCACAGCTCTGCTTACCATGTGTAAGCATTGTGTAAATATGACTGCTAAACAATAACTAGCCCAGCTAAGTGGATTTGCCCATTGATAAGTAGTGCTGAACCTGTCCCTTTTATCAGTGCCAACCTTAGCTAAGCAGGTTTGCCCATAGCTTAGCTTAGCTCAACATACTCAAAACCATCCAATCATGGCAAAGGGCAGGAAATTGGCCATATTTAAACCCCACATGTGAGAATACAGCTCATAAATGGTTGTAGTTTCCCACTGTAGGCAGGATGGCAGGAGTTGGAGATGGATTGCGATTCTGGGTGCAGTGCTGGGGCCTACATGAGTCTAAGGTCATGGTAGGACTCCTGGTAAAAAAACATGATGAGAGACTGTTGCAGGGCCAGTGCCAGGGCTCCCAATATAAAGCGGAAGCCTGGGACCATCTCTCCCATGATCTCACCAGTGCCATTGGTATCCCTCGGACTGGTGAGCAGGTCAGGAACCACTATGCTGACTTGAAGTGGAGAAAGAGGGAGCTCATGGATGAGTGGGTCCAAGAAGCAAAGCAGAGGGGTGATGTCCTAGCAGTGTGTAAGTAGTCATACCATTACTGTTTACTAAATTCCAGCATGTGTATGTGATAGATAGGTATGCCTAAATATGTCTCTATTGCCTTTACACCTACAGCTGAGCAGGTTGTGAATCAGGAAGCCCTTGCTAGTAGGCTGCAAAGGCTTCATCTCGAGGCTGGTGAGTAACAATCCTGCTTGTAGTAGTCATACCAAATAAATATAAAGTAGTAACCCCTGAGGTGGTTCCACCTGAAGGTAGTGCAGGACCAGCGGATGAGGACATCACGGGGTGGGTCCCAGATGTGCTGTGACCTGGGGCCATGAGCAGATGAGCTGGAAGAGGTAGTTCTGCTGAGAACAGCCTTCCCAAACATGCTATTGTGTTGCAGTTTTAGAACATATGTGGGTAGTAACAGTCAGCACAATCCAGGATTAGTTGTAACAGCATGTATAGATATTCTCATTAACCCAAAACACCAGATTTGGAACAGCTGCATTGCAAACAGAACACATGCATATATGGAACCACAGTGGCCATTACAATGGCATGCAGATTACACTGATAGCAACAGGCCACCAATGATAGTGTTTCAACATGGAACATGAATAGAAACACATTTCAATATTTGTTGCACAATAGGATAAATGTCCCAATAGTAGGTTTGGTGTAAACATACCCATTGATTTGTGTGTTCATATTATTGTTGCAGATATGGTGGGGGGAGAGATGTCAATTAACAACTATAATATCCTTTCAGTATGAGGTCCTCAGACATTTTTTTCCTATTTATGTCTTCCAGGTACCATGTCCCAGGAATGTCTCCTTGCTTACACTCCATAGGAGAATGATATCATAATAAACTTCCTTGTGCATCACCAAAGAACCCTCTTTGGGCATATGGCCCATGATCTGCAGGAGAGGACTGACCTGTGGAATGAGCTCGTCCAAAGGGTAACCTATGTCTACCTGCATAACCACAGTTATGAACAGGTGAGACATCATTGCACTCATCTCATCTGCCATGCCCATCAGAGTGCTGCTGCAATTACGAGGGACCAGCTAGCCACAGGTGTCGGTCATGCTATCCAGTCTCCACTGACACATGCTGAGGAGCTCCTGGCCAGCCTTGGGGCACCTGCCCACCAGCCAAACCAGGAACCTAACGATAGCACTGTGGAGGTGGGAGCTACCCATAAAATGGATGAGGAGCATGCAGGTAAGGCCCCAGGGCACATTAGTAGACCACTGTTGCTTATCCATCTTCCTCTATAAAGTATCTTCGTGCATATGTCAGATAACATAGTTTGTTGCTGCAGTGTAGTAATGAACAGAGGTGCATAATCTCTAGTAGTGTGGGTTTGTACTGTTGATGCACTAAAATGCTGCTTCCACCCAGTACCAATGCCACAGGTGTGGCTACTGACATTACATCTCTCACACAACTATGTAGGTCCATCTGGTATACCTCTGGGGCAGCAGCCTGTAGCTGGTGAGTATGGAGTTGTTTTGTTCAGGTTGCCAATACCCTGGCCATGTTATGGCCATGGTATTTGCCATGTACACATTTTACACACCTACCCATAATGCATGCTATACATGTTCACTTATTGTTGTTGTTAACTGCATTGCATCACAGTGGTCACCATGGTGGCAATCTGAAGGGTATGTAACAGTCCTGCAGTATACCTAACAACCTGTCAGTGCAAGATGTGTGGCCAGAGATGAACATAATGGTGGGACAAATGGTGTACAGTAGGGACATGTCTGAAACATTACCCTTATACAGTCACTGTAACAGTGTATACACAACTATTATAATGGCAACTGTTACAGATCTGCACAATGGCATATCACAATACCACATTCCACACCTTTTACAACCTGTAATGTGATCCTAACATGCGCAATGAATGTGTAATATGGAATCCTATGTTAGGACAACAAATATGGGGAATAAATACCTTAACAAACACTGGAAGCATATTGTGGAAGTAGCTTTTGAGGTACTGACAGCATTCACTCTTCTTGAGTATGCACCTTCCATCAAGTACAGGGCCTCAATGTCACACCAAGTAATGGTCTGCTTTCCAAGAAGTATGTCCATGACATTTGCCCCCTCACCTGCAAGAGAGGCAGCCGTAGCTTGCACACTTCTTACAATCCATGGAATGGATCCCATATCCAAAAGGTATCACTCAGTTTTGGGAGATGTAGCCTTACCTCACCATTGCATATACCATAGCAAACAGTGCAGACAGTCATGTATGTGACTATGAAGTATGGGGCAACATTAATGTCCATCCAACACAGATGACAACACATGTTGCAAACTTGCCACAGAGGCTGCCCAAAAAAATGCTGCAACACTGGAGGACTTGCAAGAATGTCTAGCAAGTACTGCCTGTGCAGTACCTGTGTCGACAATTGCCTGGACTCTGCATAAGTGTGGCCTATGGGTTAGGGTGATCATATGGAAGAGTTGTTCAACAGGAAACATCATCCAGGGCTCTCTACAGGTAGCATATGCATAACATCAAGTATCCCAAAGGCATGTGTTGCAATGTATAATGGTGTACCAAGACTAAGGCTGAAACCTACAGACAGTATTAATAAAGATACATGTGGTGCACAAGCAACATCTCACTCCACCTCTGGCCCACTATCACCATCTGTACCTTGCTGCTGCCAGTGTACACCTTTAGGTTTGCTGTTCATTAGCAGGAACTAAGCCGATAGACATGGTATTCTGAATTTGGAACACTGCAAAATGACACTTATGTGTGGTCCATAGTTGTCAAGCATCTGCAATAAGGATGAGGATGGGGAGGGGTGTCATCCTGAAACACAACAGTGAACTGAAGCATACATTCAAAGCTTGCTAAGAATGGCTATATCTGAACACAGTCAAGGTCATGAATTGTACCAGACATAACACTTACTACACAGTAATAGTGAAGGCATTGTGTGACCTGCAAGGGCTGTGCACATGAGCTGACCTTGCAATCCAGCAGAGTTGTGGGACATTTGTAGGGTGGAGTGACCAAATAATGGCAAGTGAAGATGGGCCATGCTAGTATACCCCTTCCAGGAATAGTGACTGCTGTAGTTTACTTAAAAGGTGCTGCAACAAACCATCATGTTAAGGGTGTGCACACTTATGCAACCCACATATTGTATGCATCTCAATCAGCATCTGCACAACTAACACATTTGTTTGATACTGCATTTGATTGCACAGGTCATATGTCACATATCAAGTGTGTGTAATATTAACATATGCAGTATTGTGGCCCCATTGCATATCAGGGAAGAGCCTGGCATGTCAGTATGGGTGTGTACACTCCTCATAGCCACAGTAAGTTGTGAAAGTTGTCAGTGTAACTGGATTTTATTGCTCGTACATGCACAGCAGTGCATGCTGATGAGTGCCATATCTCATGCATGTTGACTGTTGGGTAATGAGATGTCTATGTAATATCTTTGTGCACCTCATCTGTAAGTGTGTGTGTGTGTGTGTGTGTGTGTGTGTGTGTGTGTGTGTGTGTGTGTAGAAGTAAGCAATGATGTACAGGTCTTAAATTACATTTTTTGTTTTCCACTCACAGGTGGTGGAGTGGGTCAGCATCCCTCCTGCAGGCAAACTGATGTTAGTGTCCATACAGACTCTAACAATGATGATAGGTATGGTGAGGCATGGGCAGGGTTGTCAGGGGCTGAAGCTGTGCCATCGGTTGATATCCTGATTTTATCCACCCCATCCCCGCACACAGTCACAATACCTATACATACCCCATCACCAGTGGTCATACATGAGGGGCAGTTGGTGGTTGGTGGCATGGAACAGGACAGTGTGGTGACTATGGCAAGTGTGTCTGTACACAGCAGCCATAGCTGGATGACTGGTGAGGTACCACACATTCAGATGTACAGGGGTGCTCATAGGAGGGCTGCTGGCCATCATGCCCATGACAGAAGTGCCACAGCAGGTGTCACCAGACACATGTTTTGGTCCATCATGGAGGCACAGGCACGTAGGGGCTGTTATACCAGACAGAGTCTAAGGCTACAGAGGGCTATGCATTCTGCTGTACTTGACATCTGTGATCTTGCAGCTGCCCACCATTATTTTGACGAGGTCCTGGATAGACAGTTGGGTGAGATGGTCGGAATCCTTGACCGTGCAATGTCTTTGTTAGAGCATATGGTGGGAGTAGGGTGACAGCCACATGGACGCATGTCAGCTACACCAACAGGTGAAAGTCTATGTGGGCAAGTCACAGCCGCTCCTGTAGTAGCAGTACCAGCACCAGCACTGCGGGGGGGGGGGTGCTGTCCACACCACAACACATCAGGCCAAGTGTACATGGTCCTGGCCGGTCCAAACAGGGACCCGGATCCAGCAGATATTTGTCATTATCAGGGGAGAGTACCATATCTGGGCTTGTACCTGGTAGTGCCCGTGGAACCCCGGCAGCCACAGTTCTCATGTCCATGGCCAGACATGGTGAACTGCACACCCTGTCATGTATGGTCTGCAGCTGTAAAACAAACCCCTGTATAGGCAGCCAAATGGTAGAACTGTGTGCATGCATACACACACACATATCACCAACACAGCTAGGGCACCTCCATACCTACACACACCACATCTGTACAACCCAATTGATATGAAAACCCCTAACACACACACACACACACACACACACACACACACACACACACACACACACACACACACACACACATGATGTCAAACAAATGTCTCAGTTTAGGTCTCTGGCAAACCCACAACACACCCTGTGCATATGATGATACCTGTGCCACATCCCTGTCATCCATTCCATTGATGCAGGGACAGGCTAATATGGTTCTGATGCACAGGGTGAATGTACTAAGGTTTAGCAGTGTAATACTGTGCAACATATTTTCTGCTGGAAAGTTTAACGCTTACATGTCAGGATGTGTAGCTATCCAGCCATGATGCATTATATCTGTTATTAACACTGAGTGATCATGGTCTCCATAATGTATTCAGTTTGTATTGTAGGTGTCTATGTGTCAGCAGTATGTTGGTCTGCTGTTGTTTCCTGCAAGGGGTGTGGCACTGTGGTGACACATTGACTGTGTCATATCCTGGGTACAGCTGAATACAAATAACAGGTCTGTATAACAGTTATTGCATGTGCGTCATGGCTGATAAGTCTGAGGGTTGTATACAGGTGTGTGCATGGTGGCTGATGTCAGAAGCCATTCTACAGTGGACAATGGTAAGTGTACTGGGTGGTATCACATGTTTGTGAATAACACACACACACACACACACACACACACACACACACACACACACACACACACACACACACACACACACACACACACACACACACACACACACACACACACACACACAGGCTTTGGTGTTGATGCAATATACAGAGAACACTGTACACATGGATGTACTTAATTTTGCAGTGAACATATTTTAGCCTATGTAATTCCACCAAGACAAAATAGGCAAAACATCACATCAGTAAATAATCAGTCTGCCAGTTTACTGTCATTGGCGATGGTACTGGCAAGGTATATGTCCTATTCCCCAATGTAGTGCAATCCTGGAGATAGGTGTGCTGGTGTAGGTTGCACAGCCCTCCACTTTGGAGGGTGTGGGGTGGTGTAGAACCACACATAGTGTGATTGACAACTACTTAACCTGTTAACATACACTGTACATTATTACAGCATATTTAATGGGGGGCTACACACAACAATAACCCCAATAAGGGTGGCTATGCCCACATCATCCACACCCAACTATATATACCAACTCCAGTATCATTGTACAGCTGTACTGTGGAGAAGAGAGCATTTACACATCCACTACTAGTTTTGATGGAATGAATTTCCAAAAGAAGATTCCTTTGAAATGTTAGCATTTTCCAGTCAGTTCTCGGACATATGACCTCCTGGGATATGTCTTTTCTACAAACTGAGGTAGATCCCTTCACATACACACACTTACTTGGCAATACTGAGAGAAGACCCCCTACCTAGATACTTATTGCTCCTAATGTGTTTGGCCTTAATAGCACACATCACACAGCTTTTAGGATGAGGTCTATCCCAAGTTTCTTGTTAAGTGAATAACATCACCAGGCCTTGTACAGTATGGTAATGGGGGATGTACTGGGTGTTAATGAACAATACATAGTATGGAATACTGTCATACACACATTGACAACCACATAATAGTCATAGACACATCTGAAAGACCTGGGTTTATCAGTGATAACCACCTGGTAAGTGACTCCATTCTATTACAGATAATTTGCACACAGCACATGCATCATTGAGCTGGATAGTGTAATCAGTTACCTGTACGATTGTTGGTGACAGTGGTCTTAATACAGTGGGCCCTGGGATATGTACTGGGGGTACCATGGTATAAAGACAGGATACGCAGCACCCACACCCCACATTTGATATTTTACTCATTGAAACCAATGATAATGCTCTGACATACCCACAATCACACATTGACCAGGACTGAAATACAACCCTTTGTCTATCTCATCAGTGCTACTACAGGGATATGCATTTATTGTACATGCCACAGGGATAGTAGGGTGAGGGTTTGTCATGATTCTCCTAATGTCAGCAACATAAATATCCCTTATAATGTATGGCAAGGTGTATTGTATTTGGAGAATGTGGTCTCAGAATGGTGTACCCTGCAAATATACACACTTGCACACATACACACACTTGCCAGTGGGTGTAGTGGGTGAGAAGGCCCTCAGGGTATTATCAACTACAAGTTAACAAACACACAGACACTGTTAATCTCAGTAATGCACACTGACACATTTTTCATTACTGGGGTCCATAGGTGCAGGTGTTCCTAGATGTGTACCAGGATAATGTCCATGGAGAGATGAGAAGAGTAGGGGATATGCGAACAGTGGTATCATGCCACCTGACATTTGTCAGCAGGCCATCTATCACAGCCCTCAATGACATGTACTATACACATAGTAGTCTACAGTTAATATCCACATATCAGATCAATATCCATTAGCAAATACTTAATAACACACAGCTCACATACCAAGACTATGATAGTCATTTATCAGAGTCCAGCTTTGCATGCAAGGGGTGTGTGGTTCAGTTACTACAATCTGCAATCTACTTTTACTTGGGAAAGCACTGTTAACAGTAGCAACGTAAAGCTACAATACATGCAAGTGTCATTGCATATAACCTGGGATATTACCAATGTATGAAACACATACAAAGAGAAAAGATTATTGTACTAGCCATATACCCTCAGGTGTCCCATACAGTATACTCACACCCCTTGCTACTATAATGAAAGCACATAGAAGCATGCTCAGTCTGAAATGAGATCACTGGTTACCAAGGCTAAGCTATGCTTAGCAGGAGTAAGCATTGCTTAAATGTAATGCTAATAAGATTTTCAAAGTGGCAAGCGAAGCTGAAACGGTGCAAGTGCATTTTCGTTTAACCGTACGTTAGCACCACTTACCATCGGGCAAACCGTCACAAACCCACTTAAAGCTCCTCAAAACTGACTTAACCACTCGGTATCCAACAGTCCTTATTCTGCCTAGCAACAAAATAAGCAACCCTTGTAGGTCTTGAACTCATGACCAGGCACACTAAAGTCACAGCAGTTAACCAATAAGCCATCTCAGCTGTGAAAACATTTGTTGTTTTTTCAAATATATCTGTCAGTACACATACTGAATAGTAGTGAACAACTGCTTTGACTTATACAATTGTCTCGTACTTGTTAGTGAAAATAGTATTGAATCAGTATGTTGTTATATCTCAATATACACATAGATAAATATGGTGGGATACATCTGTGAAGGGATATGCAACACTCATGTTTACACATAACAAGGATATGGATATATATATATATATATATATATATATATATATATATATATATATATATATATATATATATATATATATATATATTCTCCTCAATCCAGACTTCATGCATGATGTACTATTTAATGATAATAAATACAAACTGTACATGGATTCACTTTATATCCTCGAAATACTGAAATATCGAAATTCAGTATTTCAAAGCTATAAAGTCAAATTTTTGAAACCACAAAAACTCAGAACCACAAAATTCAAAGTCTTGCACACAAGATATTTTGAATTTAGTGCTTCTACTGCACACACACACACACACACACACACACACACACACACACACACACACACACACACACACACACACACACACACAACATCCTCCCCACACACAAACACAAGCTCTGTACTACATAAAAGCAAGCCCCCCTGCACCCCCATGTGGGGGCTGTGCCCCCACAACCCCCCTACTTAAATATTCTCACTGCAATGTCGCACTACACACAACCACATGCAAAACAACACCACACAAGCTACATTGTCTACACACACACACACACACACACACACACACACACACACACACACACACACACACACACACAATCACAGCAACAAAACACACTGACACATACCACAGCCCCTACCCAAAACCCTTAACACACTCACACTTACCTGAATCCATAACCACAGTGAAATCTCAGAAGTGCAAAATTCAAAAAAACAGTATTCGAGGGTTTGAATTTTATGCTTCTGAGATTTTGCTATTCTCAGGATTCCACTTTATGTTCTCAAAATACTGAAGTTTGATATTTCAGTATTTTGAGCTTCTAAAGTGAATCCATATATATATATATATATATATATATATATATATATATATATATATATATATATATATATATATATATATATATATATATATATATATATACATATGCCCATAACATGTAGTTACCTCGGCACCAATAGTCACAACCTCTTAGTGCAAGGGGATGTAATGTAAGTATTGCAGGTATAAGTGTAGAATGTTGCTACAGTAACAGGGGTTGCGTTAACAGACATGTTGTGTGAGAATTCACTTCTGATACTGACATGTACACCATCAGTTACTGACAGACATACGATCATCATAGTGAAGTACGACACATATCACAGTAATGATCCTGTGGAATACAGCAGAGATATGACCAATAAACGTGGATAGTCTGACACAATCTGGTCAGTCCAGAGGTATACAAAGAACTCTTTAGTGCAAGATGTATGGACCAATCCTGACAAAGTGGATGTTTACAGCCATGTAAATGGGGATATCACAAAAATACTGGAATAGATAAGCTCACACAGCTGATGCATTCATGCACTCCTGTCTGTCCTGACACATATTAACTGGAGGAGCAGAGGTCCCAAGCCCACATACTTTCCACTAGTTATTGACATACATCTTCACAGCATCCCACTGCTTTACCAGAAACACACAACACTTATGGTGACCCGGCAACAGTATATCTGACAAATATCTGGACATAATATCACACCAGGTAAATACACTGAGCTGCAAGGCATGTCACAATGCACTGTGCAAACTACAGGCAGACTGTCACAACACTAACCTAAGTTTCCTATGGGGGAATACACATGTGCTTGCAAATATAGTGGACACTACAGGCATGTAACAGCATGAAGTAACAGACACCAGTGTGAAAGTGCATACCCACAACCAATCTGAACACAGTCATAGTCACATTATGGTAAGCCTAATTAATAGTACAGTATATTGACTGTGTGAACAAAGCCATCCTCATATGTGCCACTCACACACTAACACTACATATACTGAGCCAATACACTGTGTAGTCTGATGCCTGACTGTGGTATGGGACATGTGTAAGTCTGGCCCTATAAACATGTATGCTGATAGGGTACCATAAACCGGAGTAGCATGCAATGTCAGATAGAACAGGACCAAGAACAATGACATCTACCACAGTCTGTACACATGCCAATTAACACATTCACAATACACACTCAGTCAACAATCATCATAAGTACACAGACCTTACTACTGTACACACTACAACAGAATGTCCAAGTTTTGTCCTCAAATATGAGGCCTACTATACATAACATGTCTAGAACTCTGATATCACTCTGGCTTGTTATCAGGTATGCTGTCAGTAAATAATGATGTACTGTACATATGCACCTCTTACTGCATGACATATGGACAAAGGGTGACAGACTTGGGGGACAGAGGCACAAACAAAGTGCCAATATTGAAATATTTCTGGAATAAACTGAGAAATTTTCTGGTGCAACAGGGTTTGTTGTGACATATCTGTTCTGAGGGATATGAAGTCAGTAACTAACATGGATGTCACCATGTACTGAGTGCAATGATCAGAGTATGCTACTGCATTTCTAAAGATAGGAAATGTGTGAGAAACACACCGCATGTAAGACTTCAAACTCTGGCCATTCTGCAGATAGCCCTACAGCTGAGAGTTTCTTCAAACACATAACACTGTCATGCCATACTTTAAATCATGTAGAACAACCATATCCGTACAAACCCTGTTAAACCAACATTACTTCAAATGTAGAACAGCAATACTTACATTCTGTCCCCATGTCTGGAACATCCCCTCCTGTTTGTTGGCCTGTCTCCACAGTGTATGTTGTAAGAGGTATTTCCAACTACCCTCTGTGATGCTGTTTGTCAAACACCCACATGAAGCCCTACTCACAGTGAAGGAAAAGGGCCAACACTCACATGAAGTGCTTAGTTATAGGAGTGTGATTCCATGCAATTGGCTACAGAAATGGTACCATAGCAGTTCCACATGCAATTAGCAAGTGGGGGAATGCAAGTCATGCACAGGCCATCAGCTGATCATGAGCATTACTTACAAAACTCAAGCTGCTGTCTAAGCAAAACAGATGTACTTTTCCACATCCACCAGAGAATGAGAAAGAGAGAGAGAGAGAGAGAGAGAGAGAGAGAGAGACAAAGTAAGAAAAGAAAGTAGTAAGAGAGTAAGGGCTAAGCATGTTTATGTATGATCTATGGGAGGAGACTGGTATCTGGGTATTATAACGGTCGCCTATATTGTTTACTAATCCATACTGTCACATAGTAATTGCACATAGCTGTACACATCTATGGCCGAGGATTGTCCACAACAACCTCTACAATGTTTGAAAACTGTTGGCCTTGTAATGTGGACAATGGGACATATAGGTCCTGAATATAATGATGTAGCAAAACCCACACTGTAATGGATCCTGTCATTACACAATCACCCCGATCCCCACACAGGATACTGATGACACACACACAAATACACACTTACTAGTACTGAATTTCAAACCTCTACCTGACTATGTATTGCTTTACAGTGTTATGCAGTTATTGCACGTGCCACAGAGCTTACATGTTGGAAAGCTGTCCAAAGGTATCTTTGAAGGTGAGTGACATCAGCAACAGTGCTAAAGGAGGAGTATGGGAAGTGTAGTAAGTGTGAATGTCCACAAAAGCAGGTGTCAACAAAGGCACTCCCACAGGGGAACACACACATTATTACAGTTGGCAGGATGAAGAGTGGAAATCCTACCCAACTAGTTTGCTACACTACAGTATTATGCAGTTATCACAAGCACCACAGAACTTATATGGCTAAAACACGGAAAAAGGGTTAGTTCAAGGTGAATGACATCAACAGGCATGCTAAAGTAGGGCAATGGGAGGTGTGGTGAATGTGAATGGCTTTAAAATCCTTAATCTACACACACACACACACACACACACACACACACACACACACACACACACACACACACACACACACACACACACACACACACACACACACTTTCCAGAGATGCATAGGTTCATTGCTTCACAGATGTGTAGTAGGTGAATGGTCTTGAAGGCTGTACAAGGCTAGGCAAAGGGAATACCTTGGCATCAGGCCACATGACAATAGTCACCAGTATGGCTCAGGGGTGTAGTCCCTGGAGTGGTCCCAACAGGTGGGTATTGTAGTCAACATCCACTCATCTGGGTTACTATTGTGGGTGGCCAGTGATGTGCACTGCTTCCCATGTATGTGATCTATATTCCATAACATGGACAGTGTCTGGGTTGTGCACATGTCCCACACGCATGTTCTTTGACATGTGGAAGTGTACTTGAGGTCTTTGCGGCATGTTGTGTGGACAGCTTGTTATCTTCTGATGTAACATTCCTGACCTCATTTGGTGAGACCTGGCTATGGAACTAAGGTTGTACTTGCAGCTACATTGACAGCATGATACAGGTATTCAGTGGAGTTAGTGGTGTCTATCCATACAGGGCATGTGTATAAGGCATGGTATTCCTTTTATGGGTTACATTTACAGACTCTACAGTTGTTGCAGGCATCCAGTGGGAACATAGCAAAAGGGCCACTGTAAGCATTTATTTGCCTACTGCAGGGATGGTACAGGGTGCCATGTCTTTTACTTGCTGGATAACACACACTCAGTCAGGAGATATAACACATCACAGTACTTTCTGATGTCAGTGGCACTGCTGTGGTCAAACACCGTGGTTACTATCTGGGAGGCAATATGCAGTGAACTACCAATATAGTTGGTGTTGCCTAGCCAAGTGTGTTTGTGTATGAGACATAGGTGGACAGTGTTCTCTGAGTAATAGAAGGGTTGCCTATATTGTTCACCAATCCATAATGTCACATGTAGGTCTATGGATTTTCTACATCAGCCTCTCTGCAGTTTGACATCTGTTGTCCTTGTAAGGTAGACATTGTGACATATACTAGGTCCTCAACATAATAAATTAACAAAATCTGCCCCACAATGCATCCTGTTATTACACAATCACAGCAACCTCCACACAGGATACTGATGACAGACACACACACACACTTGCCAGCACTGAGATTCAAACCCCTACCTAGCTATGTATTGCTACTACAGTGTACCGCATTTATCACACATGCCACGGAGCTTATAGGATGAATGTTGCCCCAAGGTTACTTCTAAGATGAGGACCATCACCAGCCCTTGTAAATAATGGCATTGGGTGATGTAGTGGGTGAGAGATCCCAAAAATAATTTTACCCTAAACATTCATTTACATTTGCCAGGGTAAGGTTCAAATCTCTATTTAACAATCTTTACAGACCATTATGTTACACATTTACCACATGCACCATTGACCTGACATGGTTTAGGATTGGCAACAGGTACTTCTAAGGTGGGTGATATCTGCAGGACTGCTAAAGTCAGGCTCTGAGATGTGTACTGGGTGTAAATGGGGCCAAAATATTTGAGGTACACACACAAACACTTGCCACAGATGAGATTCAGACCCATACTTGTGCAGTTACTGCTACTACATTGTTCTGCATTTATGACACGCACCATGGAGCTTACATGTTGAAGAGCTCTCCACAGGTATCTTTGAAGGTGAGTAACATCAACAGCAGTGCTAAAGGAGGGGTAAGGGGAGAGTAGTAAGTGTGAATGTCCATAATATCAGGTATTATCAAGGACACACACTCTCTCTCTCACACACACACACACACACACACACACACACACACACACACACACACACACACACACACACACACATACACACACAGAGTTTCACAGTTGCCATGTTTGGAATTAGAACTCCTATCTAACTAGTATGTTACACTATAGCATTACACAGTTATCACGAACACCAAGGAGCTTATGGGGCTGAAACTTGGCCAGAGGGTTATTTCAAGGTGACTGACATCAGCATGAGTGCTAACATGGGCAATGGGAAGTGCAGTGTGTGTGAATAGGTCATAACCCATTACTCTGGAAACATGCACATAACACTCAGTCACACACAACTTTACATTTGACAGGACTGGGTATACAAATGCTAGATGAATACTGATTTGCACTATCATGTTATACAGTTATCACAAGCACCACAGACACTATAGGGCTGAGGGCTACCAAAAGCAAATATCTACAGTGACTGACATTGGCCCTTCATGTGATATTGACCAATTGGATGTGTGGTGGGTGGGACAGGCCTCATGATGGAATACCCTTTGTCACTGTCTGTCTCTCTCTTCACCGCATCTCTGTGTGTATATGTTTGACCTATTATTGTGTGTTGGCCTTGGGTATGTGTGATTATTCCTATCCAATGTGTGTGCAATCAATGAATGGTGTGCAATGTGGTGTGTGTGCACAGACATCTGCGACTGACAGATATGTATAGTATGTTACACTATAGCATTACGCAGTTATCACAAGTGTCATGGAGCTTATGCGGCTGAGACATGGCCAGAGGGTTATTTCAAGGTGACTGACATCAGTATGAGTGCTAACATGGGCAACGAGAAGTGCAGAGTGTGTGAATGGGCAACAAATCATTCCTCTGGAAACACACACACAACACTCAGTCACACACAACTTTACATTTGACAGGACTGGGAATACAAATGCTAGATGAATACTGATTTGCACTATCATGTTACAAAGTTATCACAAGCACCACAGACACTATAGGGCTGAGGGCTACCAAAATCAAATGTCTACAGCAGTGGCGGCTCGTGGCATCTGACTGCAGGACTGCAGCCCCCCACCCCCCGCAGCTGTGTGAGTAAAAGAAAAGCACAACACTTGCACAAAAAATATTTTTTTAATTAAAAGACTGGCTGACTTGCATAAAAAAATGAGTCTGACTGACTTGCAAAGTCCTGGAACTCGAACTGCACATGCTGCTTGGCGAGTTCCGGGTTTTTTTTTTCCTCTAAAACTGGTTGCTGGACTGTCTCAGACTGCTGTTTAAAGCAGTCCAGACTATGGAGAGTTCTGCATCAGTGCGTGATGCCCAGAACTCTGTGCGGTAACTGCACAGTAACATGGAAGGGAGGTAGACTGCCACGTCCGCAGTCACGTAAGTGATGTGGATGGCTGGATGGCTACTGATTAGTTCTTGCTCTCTTCCTGCACTTTGTGTGCTGGGAAAAAGAGAGCGAGAAACAGTCAGCAGCAGACAATACTTCTTTGGTAAATGTGGATGGAGCTCATTTGATTCGATCGTGGACAGTGACTGAGGATATACTGGCAGCAGAGCAGTGCACCTTGACCTGGCTAGTAGAGTGATTCAGAAAACGCAAAACAGAAACAGGTGAGTGCTTCATTTAATAGTAATCTGTAAGACGTGTTTAAAATTTTCCAGGATTATTTTTGTGGAGGTTTTGGAGAGTCACAATGATTGTTACATTTGAGGAAGGAAATCAATATGCTTTGCTTAAGCAGGTTTGTCACCTGATGAATGGTGACTGGAAATTTACTATTGCTGGGTGTTGTAAAAGACAGAGAGACTTGCATCTGTGCAAGAAGAGGAAGGTTGTTTTGTTGATATAATATTGAAACTAGCCTGGATGATTTTCAGATATGAAGGAATATCTTTTTTTGTTAAATGTTCATGTGTAGTATGTTTTGAAGTGGTATGGCTGTGTTGTAAGCATGGATAAACCTCATTTACTGACCATCATATACTTGTCAAACATTGTGGGGAGTATTTTAATAATTCCAGAAATTTGTATTGGCTAGGTTGAAAAGTAAAAAGCTACAGTAGCAGAAAATGTTCACACTGATGAGTAGAGTTAGGCTAGGAGATGGATATGGTCCAAAACTGCTGGAAATGTGTTGGAGAATCAGTCAATTTTTAAGAAAGCTTTGTGTTGAGGTTGAATCTGCCTTATTTTTCAGTTCATTCCATGGTAATTTGGGGTTAGCTTAAGACATGTCAATTATTTTTTTATGCAGATTTTTGTTATTAATAAAAGGTCTCTTACAAGAATTCCCTAATGAACAGCATTGTTCACAAAGTTCCTGGTTGTTGCAGTGTTTATAGCCATGCTGTACTATATCTGTTGAAAGCAGATGTTAGATAGTTAGGTGAGATTCAGGGCACTTTTTTATACAGAATAGTATTTGTCTAGGAGAAGATATATATTGAGAAATTATTAAAGAGGAGTACTGGATCTCATTCAGTAGTAAGAGTTGACCAAATAATTTGTCCATGAGCATTTGGAAGAATGGGGAACATGTTTTTTCAGAGAAAGTACTATTTGGGATTATTTTGTCAGGGTGAAATTTGTTGTTGATGAGCAAGTGATGGCTGTATTTTTCTTTGACTATAAATATTTTTTTGCTTAGAGCAAGATAAGAGGAGATCCCATTAGGACCTTTGTCATTATAATTCTGGACTTTTGTACTTCATAAAATATATGCCAATTCACATTCTCTGATTTCCTCAACTTCTGAAATTAATAGCAGTAATATAATTTAAGTGCCCCTGATTGTCCCTGATTATTTCTGAATGAGTCCATGATTCTAGAGGTAGGAGGTTGACAGCCATGAGCCAAGGTGTTTATGTTTTTGTTTGTGTATCTCTCACACTTGGGACTGCCTAATTTTCACTTCATTTTTTCACTTCCCATGCCATGCTTCATTTCTCATAATTTTGTCTGCCTTACTTGTCTGGAAAGACAGCGACACAAACTTTGACACTAGCCTTAATCTGTACTCCCCAGGCCCAGGTAGGAGGTTGACAGCCATGAGCCAAGGTGTTTATGTTTTTGTTTGTGTATCTCTCACACTTGGAACTGCCTAATTTTCACTTCATTTTTTCACTTCCCATGCCATGCTTCATTTCTTATAATTTTGTCTGCCTTACTTGTCTGGAAAGACAGCGACACAAACTTTGACACTAGCCTTAATCTGTACTCCCCAGGCCCCACATTATATTCACTAAACACCCAGTGTTTAAAACCAATAGGGAACTAAGACAGACTCCTCCCACTGAATGGGGCAGCACTGTCCTTACTCCCAGTTAGAAGTTCTATACCTGTGGAGGGGGAGTGAGTCCTGCAATCTTTATCATCTGGCAATCTTTATCATCCAGTTTTCTATCAGTTGCTTTGCTCGGTTGCAACTGAATAAAGTTACGTTTTTTTTTCCTCTTCACTTTCTTTTACCCCTGCTATTCTTTTCATCCCATACAGCTCAGAGATAATAGAAAAAAAAAGAAAATGGTAGGAATCCCACGCCTGAAACAAAATAGGGGAATATCTGAACTGTAAAGCTCCCCCCGCCCCAAGTGTCATGAGAACTAACTCACGGAAAAACATCCTAAATGTCTTAATCAAGGAGAAAACCAAACAAGAAGTAAGAACTTAGTAAAACCATAATAAAATCACTGGCCACAACTAAAGACTCCAGCAGTGCCTTCTCCACACTAGTGAGTATATTGGGATTGTATTTTTTCAGCGCATTTAACACAAGTGGTAGCACAAGAGACACAGTCACACAATTGACAAACAGTACATCTGACTGGTAAGGAATAATCAAAGCCCCTTTCTTCAAGGGCACCTCAGATCATTTTCTGTTCCTGAACCTGTTCAATACCTGTTTTTTAGAAAATTATATTATATTATAGTATAGTATAGTATAGTATAGTATAGTATAGTATAGTATAGTATAGTATATTACAGTATATTATAGTATATCATAGTATATTATAGTATAGTGTATTATTCGCTAGTCCTGTTTGTACTGATTAGTTATGTTGAACATTTTTGGGGATTAGAGGATTACTAGAATGTTTTCCTCAAGCATCTGAATTCCCTGTTTCAGATGTCAGTTTAATGACCTATATGGTACTCTAAACTTGTACATATTTTCTGTTTCATATATTCATGTTCTGAGTGAGATGATACAAAGCCATTTATATAGTGTTTTTTTTTTTTTTAGTTAAATGGCTGCAGTTAATAGCATGTACTTCTATCTATTTAATTTCACTCCTGGCCTGAGCCTGAAATTAAACACTTTGTTTAGTACTGTGTTTTATTTTCTATTTAATCTATTCATGTTCTGGATGAGATGATACAATTAAACAATCAGTGCTATATGCTTATTAAAAAATTAAAACAATATAAAGTATCCCTGATTTTGCTTGCCATTTTCCTGGTTTAGTAGCTGTAGAGTGAAGTGTGAGTCAGACGTATGAAATTGAAGGAACTGTCTGGTGCTCACATTTTGGTTATCTGCATATTTACCTTAAAAAATCAGTGATGTGCCCTTATTCATAGGCTGAATGCAGGTACTATGTGCCCTTACTCATAGGCTGAATGCAGGCACTATCAGTTACAGGAACTCGTCTACAATTATAACAGATTCAGATTTTTTTCTTTATTTGTTTAGAACCTGCATTGTCAGTCAGTAGTACTGTGCAAGAGTCACCTTCCCAGAAAGAGTGTGCATTAGCAGTCATAATGTAGTGATGACAAAATCAGTGACTAAATTAATATTTTATGTTTACGGTGTTTATATTTAGTGGTTATTATTCTTGGCCTCCCCTATCCCTTGACATTCCATTGAATTGTGCCATCTGTAATAGCTGACCTAATACTGTCCTGCATAAAAGAGGAAATAGCAGCAGATTAGTATATAAAATAAATGCAGATTTTCATTTTTATAGAAAAAGGGGTATTAGTTTAAAATGAATTGATGTTGAATTGAATGTAATGTTGAATATTTATAATGTTTATAATTTATAATGCACTTTTTCACATATGGGCTGGATCTTTTAAATAAACAAAAGATGGCATAGAACAAGAGGAATTATTGTGTTGCTTCAAGATGAAATGACTTTCTGTTTAATAGACTGGTACTGCAAGTGCCAAAAGTATATACTGATAGTGAGAAGGGGGATACAAAACAATTATTAATTTAGGAGTTTGTTCAGTTTCAGTTTGAACTGAAAGTGTGTGTGTGTGTGTGTGTGTGTGTGTGTGTGTGTGTGTGTGTGTGTGTGTGTGTGTGTGTGTGTGTGTGTGTGTGTGTGCGAGTGTGTGTGTATCTGTGTAGATATTCACATCACATTTTTGGTCGTTTTTTCATAAAATTGTGTTTTTTCTGGTAAAGTAGTGGCAAATCATTAAAGATTGGCGTTAGAAAGTAATGACAGATATTTGAATTTCAGATTTCATACCCTTCAGAAAATGCATACTAATGCAAGACCTACTATTCTATTAACTTTCTAAGTTTGTAAGAGCAATATTTAAAATTTGTCCTTATTTTTGGGCCTTTGTCACACTTTTATTTATGTCTTTGTCCAGATTTCTTGCTCTGAGGTTGAGAGTATGACAAATGTGTCAAGGCCATCACTGTCAGACAGAGACATTTGAAATTGTGACATACTTGTACCCCACTCCCCCATGTGGTGACTCTGGATGTGTCTAAGCAAGGAAAGGAGCAATTATGCAGTGTAAGCATGCAGAGTATCCCCCGATCCAAGGTAGACACAAGTACAGTGGCTTTTCATCTACCCTTGATTTTGCAGAATGTTCTGGTTTTCTGTCATACTTTTATACTGTTGATTTATGCTTCTTATTATTCAGAAAATGCATGTCATTGGCTACATCTTACTTGTTACTTTTATAAAGCTGAATAGAAACTATAATTAGAACTGCAGTGCAGTGGTTTCATTTGAGTACTTCTTGTTTTTTTTATACTTATATTTTGACCTCCAACCTTTGTTTACATCTAGATATTAAGTAAGTTGTCATGTAGCCAATGCACTGAATTTTTTTTTCTTCTCCACTTTATTTTGTCTTGATTGGACTCTCATAATGACAGTTTGGCACCCATAGCAGCGTATTTAATTAAAGCCCCAGTTTTTGTGGTTTTGAACATAGCCCCTCGCCTTTCTAGTTGGCCACACCCCTTCATGCTGGCCCCACTCATTCAGATGTCTCCTGCAGCCCCCCTTTGATTTGAAGCCACCAGCTGCCACTGGTCTACAGTGATTGACATCTGCACATCATGTGATATTGGCCAACTGGATGTATGGTGGGTGGGACAGGCCTCATGATGGAATTCCCTTTATCACTGTCTGTCTCTTCCCCACATCTCTGAGTGTGTATGTTTGACCTATTATAGTGTTGGCCTTGGCTATGTGTGAGTATTCCTATCCAATGGGTGTGTAAAGCATGAATAGTGTGCAATGTGGTGTGTGTGCACAGACATCTGCGACTGACAGATATGTATAGTATGCTACACTATAGCATCACACAGTTATCGCAAGCGGAATGGAGCTTATGGGGCTGAGACTTCACCAGAGGGTTATTTCAAGGTGACTGACATCAGCATGAGTGCTAGCATGGGCAATGGGAAGTGCAGTGTGTGTGAATAGGCCATAAACCATTCCTCTGGAAACACGCACACAACACTCAGTCACACACAACTTTACATTTGACAGGACTGGGTATACAAATGCTAGATGAATACTGATTTGCACTATCATGTTATACAGTTATCACAAGCACCACAGACACTCTAGGGCTGAGGGCGATGAAAAGCAAATGCCTACAATGATTGACATCGGCACATCATGTGATATTGGCCAATTGGATGTATGGTGAGTGGGACAGGCCTCATGATGGAATTCCCTTTGTCACTGTCTGTCTCTCTCTTCCCCACATCTCTGTGTGTGTATGTTTGACCTATTATAGTGTGTTGGCCTTGGATATGTGTAGGTATTCCTATCCAATGTGTGCAAAGCATGAATGGTGTGCAATGTGGTGTGTGTGCACAGACATCTGTGATGGACAGATATGTATAGTCCACTGTTGTTGTCAGACATGGGCTTCATTTCTCTAAGTGTAGCAGCATGCCCAGTATGACTTTCTGTATTTTGTTGTCAGACATGGGCTTCATTTCTCTAAGTGTAGGAGCATGCCCAGAATGACCTTTTGTTTTAAGTGTGTGAATCCATTTCAGGTAGGTTGTACTCCAGTGTAGGATTTTTTGTTCTACACCTACAGCTAGCAACCTGTTTCTGCAGGATATATGTAGATAGGTTGACAATATGGGCAAAAGATAGTGGGATACTGTAACTTTTTTGTCTGTACTTCTTGTGTTACATGGCTGGTATTAGCAGAGATATTCAGACATAAGTACTGTTTTACACTGTGATGTATTATGTCATTAACTACTGACAGATATACTTATTTACTTACAGTTATTTCCTGGGAAATACAAGATGAATGAAGCTGTGTCACTGTCCAGTATTGTGGTCTAAAGCCTACATATTCTTGCACACTCATGCCATTCTGGAGGGGTAGCTGCAGACACTTGCTGATGGGTCTGTGTTAATGGTCCAGCACCTTGGTACTGTGGTGGCTGAGGATCCCCTGCTTGTCCATCTATCAACATAACAGAATGACCATATCCTCCTGTGGCCATACCTCTCAGCTGTACAGATTCATCCAGGTTACCATCCCATTCAGCCACCTGCTTCCCTTGCATGCTCATATTCATACCATAGATACAACTAGCTGAACATACTACTCCATTCAGCAATTGATAGGAAGAGTGACTTACCTTGTTGCTGTGCCAGTATTGAGGATGGTGCTGGAGGGCTGACTATGTTGGATGCACATAGTACACTCCCTATACATGGTAAAGCACAGGTAGTGTTATGTTTGGCATCCCTTTTACTCTATGTGCGAGTCAGAGAGAGTTGTCATTCCCTGAGTCCCTATCATGTCAGTGTATGTGCTATACATTGCCTCTTTGCCAAGGCCTGGGCATACTGGGCATGCCTCCTTCTGCCTACAGGGGCAGGCTCAGGTAGTTGCTTCTCCAAGCCACTCTGGGACCGTGATGGCCTTGGCAATGGTGGCGGGCTGTGTGGCCTTGCCCCATGCTGTTCCTGCTGCAGCTGTTTCCGCAGGTTCATATTATGTAGCATGGCACATACAATGAAAATGTGTGTACATGTAGCTGGAGAGTACTGCAAGGCTCCACTGGATATGTTCAGACACCGGAACCATGACTTGAGCATTCCAAACATACACTCTGTTATGATTCTGGTTTGTGCATGTGCCTCATTATAGAGTTCTTGTTCGGGTGTGTGTGCATTTCTGATGGGTTGATGGGTGTCATCAGCCATGTCTCCAGTGCGTAACCAGCATCAACCACTAGGTGGCCATATAGGATGCTCCCACTGGCAAATCTCTGGTACAGCTGTGTCATATACCAGATTTGGGAGTCGTGATATCTTCCCGGGCTGCCAGCACACACATTCATAATAATGCCCAGGGCATCGCACAGACCTGGCAGTTGATGGAGGGGAAGCCCTTGTGGTTTATGTAGACCCTAACCCACTCACCAGGTAGTACTTAGATGTGTATGTGCGTGCAGTCTATAGCACCCACTACCTCAGTGTATTCTGCTATTTGGTGGAAGAGACGCATATTGCTGGTCAACGCCTCATAGTTGTTGAGCAAATATATGTGCTCACTGGCATGTATTGACATTGCATCCAGGAACTCATGGAGTACCCTGGATGCTGATGCCTGTGAGATCTCCATGATATCCCCAGTTGGCCTTTTGGAAGGTACCTGTGGCTTGTATTCTTAAGCCTACACATACCTTGGTATCCACTGGGATGGGTTTCCCTCTGTTGGTTCTGTGTGTGAGTCATGGCTGGCACAGTTCAACATGTTGCTGTAGGATGTCCTTGTCCACCCTATAGAGCTCCACTATCTCTAGCTCATGTAGCCCCTAGTAGTTTACCCTGGGTCTGTACACTCTTCTCCTTCTCCTCACTGTGGGTTGGTTGTCCGCATTCTCATCCTCACCACCCTCAGCCTCTTCCACATATTGATGTATGAGAGTGACAGCAGCCCCTATCATTTTGTTAGTTTTGTCAGGTAAAATTTCCACATCTGTGTAAACCAGAAGTGTAGAGTTTTTGGGAAAAAACAGAGTGAAAGGTGTTTGCATAGTTTATAGTAGTGTGCTGGGCTGGGCTGCTGCCTGTGAAATTTGATTTGTTGTCTTATGCATGCCATTGACTATTATGGCAGAATGCTGATTTTGGTTTCAAAGCTTATTTCCAACTTTTTTCATTATTTTCAGGCTGATCCCATTTGCGCACTGCTGCCCTACTCTTAAACGGTCAAAATCGGCAAAAAAAAAAGTTATTTTTTATAATTTTGCAACTATATATATATATATATATATATATATATATATATATATATATATATATATATACATGCTTTCTTTGGAGCTGTTATGCCTCAATTTTGTAATTTGCAGAAATGTATCCGGTTAGTAGCCAAATACATTTCTGCAGGTTACACTATTCCTGCACAGACGCCTGCCTGCTTCCTGGATCGCTAATTCACCTCATTTGCATGTTTTTTACCTGCAAATGAGGTAATTAGCATACAGGAGCTGTGTCTGTGCAGGAATAGTGTAGGAGCGCTTGTGCATGTCCCGGGAGCTTGTTCCTGGATCGCTTGTAGGCCATATTTCATGCAACAGCTCTTGCACTATTCCTGCATGCCGTGCAGAGCTTGCTGAATCCCAGGGATTGTCTTCTTTCTAAAAAAATACATGGTAACTATGTCCATTTTAAAAGAAAATGTTTTCTACTTAAACACAATCATTCAAATCAGGTAAATTCTAGCAATGTGTCTCATACGTAATACTGTTGAAGTATATATATATATATATATATATATATATATATATATATATATATATATATATATATGGTGGTATGGGGGTGCAAATGTTTGTTCTATATCTTCTGATTGTGCTTACAGAACTGAATGTTCAAATTGTTTGTGGAAGACCATTTTAAAATGAATTTATAATTCAATATATCCATATTGTATGATTAGTATAGAGGTGGTGAAATAAATTCAGTAAGACAGCATGCAACAAGAAATTATTGATATAAGAAGATGCTAATAATCTGGGATAATGTTAAAAGTTTTTTGAAAAGAAAATGCATAAACATGAACTAGCTGTATTGCAGCTATATCAAAGTAAAACTGGTACACATAGTTGGTTGAGACAAATCCTATAAAAATTGAAGTGCACTTACCATTTGAGCAAAAGTGCAATATGTTAAAAGAAAATGTGTGAAATTGTGTATAATTCTCATTCTGAAAAATGTATTGCAGTAAGAGGAACTGTGCTTTGCTTGTTTACTGTTTGCATTATTACACACTCTGCTTGTTTAAGACTTTGTCTAGGTAATGTGAAAATGCCTCATTTGGACAATAGACTTTTGCTACTCTTCCCATTGAGAAGGACAGACATGTTGAAATAGGACAGACATCCTCTAAAATTCAGACTAGAATCATATATAATCTTATCTGTGGACTTGCAAAAAGAGAGACTGATTATTAATTCAAAGAATACCAGAAGTATGGAAACTACAGAAGTTACTGCTTTATTGGGTGGCGCAGTGGTGCAGTGGTTAACGTTGTCGCATCACAGCAAGAGGTCCTCCGGTTCAATTCTCGGCTGGGGTGCCTTTTGTGTGGAGTTTGCATGTTCTCCCTGTGTTTGCGTGGGTTTCCTCTGGGTACTCCGGTTTCCTCCCACATTCCAAAGACATGCATCTGGAGCATTTCTCCCCGGGCCTCCGCTGAAAACAGGTTCTGTGGAACCTAGTTGGACTTTCCCAGTCAACAAATGTTAAATAAATAAAATTTACAGGATGATGCCCTCAGAGCTGAAGACGTACTTCTTGTAAGGACTAAGAAGTTTAATTTTTGGACTAAAAAGGAAAAAGAAGTTTAATTTTTGGACTAAAAAGGAAAAATCAGTTAAGACATAGTGGCCAGAATTCTTAGAGAAATTGTTAGTAATTGAAGCCACAGAGCAGATTATATACCAGACAGCTGAATCTAAATTCATAGCACTAAGTTGCTTAGTAGTGCAATCTTGCATTATTAGGCAGTGAGTGTTGGACAGCTGTATGCAAATACAAGAGTAAGGGTGGGGTTCTACTGAAAATTAGGTCGATAAGTAACCCAGTGTGATGCTTTCTTAAGATACTTGCGTAGTATGGAAGCTCATATTGCATATGTTACATTACCTCTCAACTGTCCAGATTTTTGCTTCACATTTTTGGTCTATTCCTCATAAACTTTGTGGTCTTCTGGCAAATCTCTGGGATGATATTAGACTTGAAGTCGTAAATAATGAAATGCATTTGAATTTCAGACTTCAAATCCTCCAGAAAATGCAAGATAACACAAAACCTGTTATTATAGCTACTATCTAAGTTTATAAGAGCAATATTTAAAATATGTCTCTATTTTTGGGCCTTTGTACCCCCATTATATCAGGCTTTGTCCAGATTTCTACCAAAGGATGAGAAGTATGCCTGTTACTTTGAAGATAAGTGCAGAAAATGCACAAGTGCATGCCAACAGGTGGCATAATTTAGCTATATATTTCAAAAGGTTCACTCTTCACAATGCAAATATGATAGCTTTACCCTGTCCAGACTATAGAACCAGTAAATAATGTGTGCATGGAAGTGTGCGCCTGTTTTTCTGCATGTGTGTGTGTGTGTGTGTGTGTGTGTGTGTGTGTGTGTGTGTGTGTTTCCTGTGGATGACTTCTACTTGACATTACTTGCAGCTTCTGTGAACTACAAGATTGTAGTTGCAGAGACTGTAGGTGATGGATGTGGGTATTGTGTGTATGTGTGTGGGTGGAAAGAGGCTGTCATTTTGTGCAAGAAGCTATTTGTAGGTAGGAAGGGATAGCTTGTTAACAAGATTTACTTTGATTTATATTTTGTTGTTTTACCTTTAATTTCACTGTTGTTATTAGAAAGGGATAGGTTTTAGACAGGCAAGCTCTAGACACCCAAGGGACCTCGACAGCTATAAATTCACAGAGACTGCAGAGAGGAAAATACTGGGCATATATAAACAATCTTACTTTGGTTTGTGATTTACTTTTGCTGATCTTTACTGTTAAAAAGGAGTGCGACTGCAACCACCATAAAGGAATTACAGTTTTGTTTGGCTTGCAGAACTTGTTAGTCAGAGCAAATTTGCTGTACTTAATTTATTGTTTAGTTCTATATTGCTGGTACGACTTTTTGTCATAGAAGTTGATTTAGGTTCTCTTTTAATTCTGTGGTTACTGTTTTTGATAATTCTTTTCTGTTACAATATTTTATTCATTTGAAGCTGAATATGGATTCCTTAAATGAGTATGCAATTAACGATTTGCTAATGCACAACCATCTTGTACAGTGTAATTAAAGCTATGCATATTTCAAGGTAACAGCTGATAACACTGATGATCTGTGTTACTTATATCAAAACGTGGATGATTTGCTTACCATTGTTAGAACTGAATCCATACTTGATGATGATTGCACTTGTGCAATCGGCATGGCTTGGGGAACTATTGTATCATATATTAATGACTGGACTGATGAACTAAATAATGTTAGGCAAAGAACAGACAGAACACATTTAGGAAATGATGCATCTATTGTCTGCAAAGATCATTTAACCCCTATAAAATAAGACAATGCCCCTGACAACTTTAGAATTCTAGTTGCAAGTATTCAGCAGTCTGAAGATCAAGTTTGTTTAGAAGGAAACAAAAAAAAGAAAGAAAGGAAGAAGTTCACAACAAATAAGGAAGAAAAAGAAACTGATTAATGACTGTAAAGGAACGACGTAGTAAAAAGGATTCTGCTTTGTTATATAACACACTGGTTGCAGATAATTATGATATTTTTCTATCAAAAAAACTTCAATCTACAGAAAACGGCTTCATTTTGCCAGCAGAGAAGGTAGAAAAAAGAGGCAAGAAGCAGGTGAAAAGGAAGAAATCAAAACTGAATGTGGAAGGATTGAAGAACATTAATGTAAGAAAAAAGAAGAGAAAGACATATGTTAACTACATGGCTCAAGATGTGGATTTACAATACCAGATGGATGAGAATGTAATACACTATGAAAACAGTGCTATTAATAAGACTAACGGTGATGAAGATCTATCCTTCGTAACAACTGATAGAGCAGATATTACTGTATTAGAAGCTGAAGATTCTTCAGACCTGGCCAGCAAAGATATTCTTGTAATTGGAGATTCAATAATTATAGGAAACGATACTTATACTTACAGAGAAGATAATGAACATCAAATAGTGCTATGCTTGCCAGCAGCAAAAATAGATGTGAGACAAGCCTTGAAATGCCTCTATATACGGAACTACGGATCCGTTTTTATTCACATTGGTACAAATTATGTCATCCGCAAGGACTAGGAACAAGGTTAGTAGAGAACTGACAGCCCTCTTAGATAGTATATCTTATGCTGGTGTTAGGACGTATTTTTCACAAATCACCTATAGAAAGGATAGTCAGGTCACTGTGAATGAAAAGATGTTTTGAGAAAATACCTACATGGAAAAATGTCCTGTTTTTAAAAATGGAAATGTGTAGTGCATCCAAGCCTAGTTTGGGGCACACATGTTAGGACAGGATGGCATGCATTTGCCAAGATCTGGGAGGAGAATTTTTGCAGCAGATATTTTACAATATTTGACAAACACTAGGCAGGATTTTTACCAGGTCGAAAATTTAACAGTTCACACATAGCAACATTTGATGCATCTCTGATGGTTGTTAATGCTAGGAACATTAATAATAAAGTTTTTTGTACTGGAAAATTTTCTACATTGCCACAAAAATTGATGTTGTTATTGTTTATGAAACATGGTTAAAGAACAATGACTGGAAACCAGTTCTGTTAGGGTATAAATGTTTTCACTGTAACAGACATTCTAACAAAAAATCAGGTGGAGGTGTTATGATAGGGATTAAAGATAATTATGCGACCTGTGATTATTACATGTGCAATGATAACTCCAATACTATAGACTGTGTAACTGTGAAAATAAAGACAAGCCTGGAACATATAACAATTGTTGGCATGTATAGACTACCAAAGTCAAATGCAGATGTCCTAGAGGAATTCATACATTTCTTACATGAAACACAGGAGGGAAGAGTAATATTAGCCGAGGACTTAAATTTACCAGAAACAGACCGGAATAATATTGATTCAACAACATTAGTAAGGAAACTATTCACAATGTATATTCAGAAACAACAATTGTTTCAGATTGTAGAAAAACCTACCAGGGGACAAAGCATACTAGAGATTGTTTGTATTTCTAAAGAAATTACTGTTACTTCAAGTCAAGTTTTGCCATAATTGATGTGCATCGATCATAGGGTTATAAAGGTTAATTTGTTGCTAGAAAATTCGGCCAAACTGAAATCTAAACCAATGCACAGAAGGTTAATTACAGATTATATGGAAACAAAACAGTCACTATGTAAAACTAGAGTGAGGTGTTCAGTGGAAAAACTGCAGATGCAATGTGGAAAGTTTTGAAAGAGAAATTGTTTGAATGCAAAAAAAAAAAAATGTTTAATATCAGGATCTAGGCGTACATCATGGGGGATATATTTCCATAAGAACGAGATATCTGATAAAGGTGAGAGACAAAAAATATAAGAAATGGAAGAGAGGTCGAACTACAACTTTGAAAACTGAAATAAACAAGCTGGGAAAACAGACTAAGCATAGTGTTAGACAAGATCAAGAAAAATTATATAAAGATATTGAGCATAATATGAAACCTTTATAGATACATAAGATGTTGAAGGAGTAAAGACACACAAATTAATAAACTGTGTTCAGATTCTCAAATTTACTCTCAGACACAGAAGATTATAAATATATTTACAAAATCTTATGCAAAACAGTTTGGCTCCAAAAAAGGGGTGAGAAGTTGTCCTAATGACATCCAGGTAACCCCATATACTGGAATCAAATGAAATTATATTGAAAAAGAACGATGCAAACTGGATCCAAGCAAAGCACAAGGAGGAGACAGAATTAGTAACAATAACCTGAGAACACTTCAGCAAGAACTTATGGTACCATTATATTTATTATTCACTAGGTCATATACATTTGGGGAGATTCCTCAAGATTGCAGACATGCACTTATTAAACATGTCTTCAAGGGAAAGGGGAATAGGACAAACCCAGAGTCATATAGAACCTTAAGTCTACTTTCATGTTGTGGAAAAATAAGGGAGAAGGTAATATTGGATAAGTTATTGTCAGAACTGGATAGGTTGGGACTTAAAACCATATATCAGTATGCATATGTTGAAAACAGATCTATTGCAACCTGTAACATGATGTTTTATAATAATATAATAACAGCTATGAATGAAAAAATTGTACAGTGATATAATTTATATAGATTTAACTTCAGCATTTGACAGGGTCATACACAAAACACTGATCAATGAAGTAGTAGATCTAGGTATTGATGTACTCTTGATAAGATGGATAGATGCATGGCTTACAAATAGAACATGGCAAGTATCATACAGCAACTGGGCAGGTGAAATCCTTGGTTACAGTCAAGGTGCCCCACAGGGCTCTGTACTAGGCCATTACTTGTTTAGTTTGTATCTTTCAGACCTAACCTTGTCATCTGAGGTGTTCTACGGTCTATATGCAGACAAACTGAAATTGGATAAACTGATTACATGTGTTACAGATAAGGCATGTCTGCAAAATAACTTGACTAAATTTGACCATTTGGGCACAGGAGAATAATATGCTGATAAATACAACAAAAACTAAGCATATGAGATTTGGAAGACATAAATTGAAAGGTGAATATTAAATATAACACACAGTGATTGAAACTGCAGACTCATTTAAGGACCTGGGTATATGGGTAGATACAGCTATGAGTTTTTTTAATCATATCAACAAATCGGTTAATGATAATTATAAAACTATAGGTTGTATAAAAAGATTTATAAAGTCTAGGAAATCAAAAAGGATGAAGTCATTGTTTGTTAGCTACATTAGACCCAAACTTGAGTATGGACTAACAATATGGAAACCGTATAAGAAAACAAGCATGAGTAAACTGGAAAGAGTACAGTGGAAATATACCAAGGGCATCCATGGATGTGAACATTTAAGTTATTATGAAAGACTAAAATATCTGAACTTGTACAGTGTCTCTTACAGATATCTAAGAGGAGATCTTATTCAAGTACATAGGGCATTTAGAGACAACTACCTCTGAGAATGTTTAGGGTTATCAAAAAGTACTGTAGAATCATCAGACAACCTATGTAGAAGATTCTATAGGAATGAGAAGTGTACTAATTGATTCTCTGACAAAGTAGCCGATGCATGGAACAGGCTATCAAATCACATTAAAGCAAGTGTTAGTTTGAATATTTTAAGAACACCCTGGGCACTTATTATGGAAACGAGTGTTTTGGTATATTGGCAAGCTAGAAGGGCATTAATGCCCATGTTTGAAATATTTGTATGTATGTATGCAAAACTGATCAGTTGTACAATTCCTTGTCATGTACATTTCTCTTTAATGTGATATTGCCCTTGTGGGTATGTGCATGATGATGAATAACTAAACAATGCAGAAATACAACTCAGGATATAGGTGTAGGTTGAGGTGTGCTGCAGCATCATTTCACTATGAATGGCATTCATTATATCTTTAGCCAGAAGCAGACAGTTTTTAGTTCATATATTTAAATACATTTTCTGACAATCGTCTTTTTTTAATTTTTTTTCTGGAATATTTAATTTTTAAATTCTTGTGCAAGTCTTTTATTGTCTGCATATTTACCTGGGAAGAAAATGCTTAATCATATTTATTTCAAATAAAGACTTATTATATGACTTTGAATGCTTGTTGCTGATGAAGTAATGAATTGCATTATTCCTCCTCTTGGAATGCTTGAGGCTGTTTTATTTATTAACTTGGGGTTTATACATTTCACTTGTGTATTAAATTGTGTGGTGTCTGTCCATAGAAAGGAGACCGCTAAGAGCTAATTGTTACAATTTGAATATTTATAGGTTATATGTGCAGTGGTAAGCCATACATACAGTAAGTTTTTGTTTTGCTAGTTTCTGACTAATTGTGGTAACAGACATTAACACTTTACTTCCTAGTGATGTGTCCGAGCATTTCTGTTGTTACTGATGCCTCTAGACATCAAAAATTGCTGGATTTTATTTGCATTAATAATTCCAAAACTATGATGCATACAAGATATTAGAAGATTTCATCTTACAGTTTATAAAACTACAAGCACAGATGTATTGGTATTTGACCTCTGTCTAGTAAAGATCAGGAGATATTTCTTATTATCTGTATACTATTTATTTGTAGTATAATAATTTTCACATTTCTCTAGATATCTCCACAATCAAGTGACAGAGACAGAACTGCTTAGCCTCATATGAAAGTGTGTGTGTGTGTGTGTGTGTGTGTGTGTGTGTGTGTGTGTGTGTGTGTGTGTGTGTGTGTGTGTGTGTGTGTTTCCGTGTGTGTCTATGGGCATGTGTATATGAAAATAATTTTAGTCAGTTACTTTGTTAAATTTTCACAGAAATGCATTGGTCTTGGTTGAAGTGAATGAAATCCTGGGGTGCTACTGATTACAACTCTTATCAGGGCTTGTTTAGTCTCGAGCGTTTTAGGGTGTATCAGGTATTGGCTAATACACAAGGCAGCAAATACAATTATTGCATGCCCTTTAAGCCAACTGATCTGCATATTTAAACAGGTACCACATGTGACAGCTACACAACAACAGACTGGTGATGCTGTATATACCACTAGTGTAGGCAGCAGTGTTGGAGTTAGAGCCCATAGATGATGTCCATCACATATTAAATTATGCCATCAGGTGGGATTAATAGCACACAGCAGATAGAGGTTGTAAATTGGACATGTGTAGCCTGTAAAATAGGTTTTGGTCACTGGGGGGTGCACTGTATACCCTTACAGCAAAATTATAAATATACAGCAGCATATCTTACATTGTTCATTGGTTACAGGTACATAGGTGTGTACTAGGCTAATGGCCCTGGAAACTTTACAAGCCTAGCCCCAAAATATTGCCCAGGCACCGTGCCACCCGATGTTAGTTCACAGTGCTCCTATCCAATAGGGCAACTGGAAGGATCCCTGGAGTGAACTTTCTGTTACCCATCAACTCATCAGTATTTCTCTTGAAGAGGGCCAGTGAGGTGCTGTGCTTGACATGAATGGGAAGCTTATTCCAGAGTATGGTCAGTCTTTGGTAGATGAACTTGTCCCTCCAGCATGTTCTGTTAATTGTGGTAATGAGGTTGTGATCTCTGGAGCATGTGGTATGGGGGAATTGGGATTTCTTTAGGTGTAGCATCTGAAATAGGGCTGGGTCGGACTTGGCTTTGTAAGTCAAGCAGAGGTCACCTCTAAGTAGATGATAAGATAATGAGAACAGCTGACGTTTCTTGAGTCTGTCCGTTTATGACATGTTTAAGGCCTAGGATCCCTTTTGTGAGGTACTTTTGTGGCCTCTCCAGCTGTTGTAGGTGTCTGGTCAGGTACATGCCAAACAGGGCATTATATTTGATGATTGGTCTAATGAGGGATGAATAAAGAGGGATGATGACCCCTTTCTTCCTGGATGAGAAACTTTTGGTTATAAGATGGGCCACATAGAAGGACTTTCTGACCTCAGTGGCAATGTGATGGTTGAAGGTGAGATGGCTGTCAACCTGGGTGCCCAAATCACTTATCTCCCCTTCAGTGTACAGTGGGTTTCCATCAACTTGGTAATTTGTGGGAACTGAGTTTTTTCCAAAGGGGATGATAAAGCATTTTTGGCATTATGCTTCAGGCCATGGTTCTGACACCAGTCATTGGTCTCAGAGAGGCCCTTTTGTAGGATGTCTGTGTCACTTGGAGAGTTGATAATGACTCTTAGTTTGCAGTCATCAGTGAACTTGGTCAGCCAAAGCCCTTCTGTGATGGCTGGGACTTTTGCGAAGTAGATGTCAAACAGGAGAGGGCCCAGGACCGAGTCCTATGGGACTCCACTCATGACTGGTCAAAAGTCTGTCTTGGAATCCACAACTTTCACTATGTGGGTCCTGTCTGTGAGCCAACTTGCAACCCATCTAGTGATGTAAGGATTGATTCCTAGTTTGTTGAGTTTATCAATTATAGGTGAGTGGGGAATGGTATCAAAGACCTTGACCAGGTCGAGGTAGGCTGTATGCACTGCCTTACCCTCATCTACAGCCTTGGTGCCTGCCTTGAAGTTAACCAGGATCAGCAGGCAGGATCTTCCCTTGACAAAGCCAAACTGTGTTGGGTCAAGAGTTTGGAGATTGCCTATATCTTTGTTAGGCAAGTCCATGATGATACGCTCCATAGCTTTGCATACCAGACTCATCAGGCTAAGGGGGCAATAGTTCCCAAAATCTGTGCAGTTGCTCCCTCTTTATGGACCGGGATGACTGTAGCAGTGTGCCATTCATTAGGGACATAGCCTAAGGTAAAGCTGTGATTGAACAGGGCACACAGATGTGGTGCCATTTCATTTTGTAGCTCATGTAGGATGCAGGCAGAGATATTATCAGGTCCCATGGATGCTGTATTCTTGGCTTTGGACAATGCAGCTTTTTCCTGTGCTGCAGAAATGGTGAGTACCAGCCTTTCTTCTGGTATTGTGATAGGGCCCTTGGGGGGGAGAGGGGTAAAGTTGGCACTGAATCTGTCAGCCAGTATGTTGGCTATATCACTTGGCTCAGTATATGAGGTGCCATTGAGCAATAACTCAGAGCAAATTTATTGCCTTTGAGGTTTTTGATGTAGCTATAAAAGGCTTTGTGGTTGTTTTTGGTGTCAGCCGCAATTCTGTCTACATGGCTGGGTTTAGAGGATTTGATAAAGGATCTCAGCTTTTTGTTGAGACTGATAAGGGAGGTTTTCTAGTCTTGAGACTTCTTTTTTTCTGCAACAGTTTCTTCCTACTGTTGTAGAGTTTATTAATGGCTGGGGACCACCAGATTGGCTTCCTTTTTTTGGAGGAGAATGTCTTAGTTCTATTTGGTATGACAAGGTCCATGCATTTGTGTAGATGCTCGTACAGTGCTCTGGTGTATGATTCAGCAGTCATGCTATTTTTCATTGGCACAGGTGCCAAGATGTTAGCTACTTCTGTTTTATGGAGCCCAAAGTCAGCTTTAGAGAAGTTTTTCAGGGTGGTCACCTTAGCGGAGGGTGTAGGTGAGATGGAGATTTCCATGGTGATCAGTTTGTGGTCAGATTTAACCAGGGAGGAATTGACTATAGGTGTGGAACAACAGTCTCCCATGTTGGTGATAACCAGGTCAAGGATATTGCTTCCTCTAGTGGGGGTCAGAATGAGCTGGTCCAGGGCATTGGAACTGATAAATTCCAGAATGTGTTGGGCCTGTACATTGGTATTTGAATAATTTTCCCAGTTGGTGGAAGGATAGCTAAAGTCACCTAGTATGAGAGTATTGGGTTGGACCTTGATAGATTCCAGGGTGTTTAGGAACTTGGAGGGAGAGTCAAGGGACATGTTTGGGGTTCAGTATCAGGCTATGACTTGTATCACCATCTTACCCAGTATTAGTTGTACCTGAAGTATCTCGGATGCATTGTGCAGTGCTACCAGTCTAGAGGTGTGCATATCCTTTAAGAATATGGAGACACCACTGCCTTGCAGCTTTCGGACATATTCTGGGGTTGAAGGTATGGAATGAGTTGTAGCCTGGAAGCACAGGGGTACTTTCTTCCTCTTTAAACAAGGTCTTTGTTACAGCAAAGATGTCAATATTCTACATTTTGGGGAGCGCTTCTAGTGAGTGCATCTTGAGATTTAGACTTCTAGCATTGAGCAGCATGACCCTCAGATTGCATTTGTTTGTAGCTGTTATGGTGAAATTTTGGTCTTTGGAAGACTGCCTAAACAAAGCACTATAGGGGTAGCAAGAACCTTAGTTAGTACCCGGAATCTCAGGAGTGACAGATGCAGGCTGTCTCTGGCAAAGCATCAAGGTCTGTCGATCATGTCATCCTTGCAGACAGATACTTGATCCCCTTAGAATGACAACAGAAATTTAGACAGTTGTTGAAGTCAATCATTTTCTGCTCATACTGTGGTATCATTCTGGGTGATGGTAGAATACTGCTCAGGTCTAGGGTTATACCTGCCAGGGCCACAAATTCCAAGGGTTCCAGCACATCTCGTTTCATGTACTCCATGGAGGTATGTCTCAGGTCATTCATTCCCACATGGACAATGACTGAGTCATATTTGTCCTTGTTGTTTAGTGACCTGAGTGCATGTGTTATGTAGCAGATCCTGCCACCTGGTAATCAACTGACTGTCACCTTCTCCTTTTTCAACCTAATGAGTGGGACATCAGTGTGCCTCACAATTGAGTCTCCTATGATTAGTACATTGGGCAAAGTGTTTTGCCTTATGGGTTTGATTTGAGGGGCACACTGTGGTAGTGAGCTATGTGTTCTGGGTTGTTGTTATGTTGTGGTGGTTGAGTGCATTTCTGTCTCGGGGGTCTCTGTTTGGGTAAATTATTATTGCGAGCCTCTGCAAAGGTGGGTGTACGGTTTGTGTTTCTATGTGTGGGTTGTGATGGTTGGTGTTTTGGAGGGCTGTGTGTTCTATGTAGTGAGTTGCAGGTGTTGGCATTCTCCTATTGACCAGCTAGTCCAGTCTTGGTTGAGCATGCACTGCTTCCAGTTTGGTGATATAAGTGCATCTCTCACAGGTATGAGTGTTGGGAGGTAAGAGCAGAAAGTTGTTTGTGTACATTAGACAGTTGTCACACTGTCTTAGAATGCCCAAGAGCATCCAGGTAAGCAGGAGAAAGCAGAGGATATTGCCCTACAATCCTACCAGGAGGGGTGGTCATAACTAATAAGTACTGGTGCTGTTACTGCATAGGAACAGCTAGTGCTGATAGCACCTAAGTGTGCTACAATAAATGCTACAAAAGCTTGTTAAAGTGCTAGCCAATTAAACTAATTGAAGTGCAAGAAGTAAAAGAACAATTCCTTTCTAAGGGGAAAATTGAAGAGCAGACTTTGTGGCACCGGTAATAATCTACCTCAGCTGAGTGCCGCTGCACAGTGTGCAAACACTGGTTTTTAATCCAGAAAGTTGAAAGGGATGAAAAATGCCCAAATGCCCAAATAAACTACAATTTCTGGACCAGAAAGCAGTCCTCTTGTGATAGATAGGCTACCTAGTGCTTACCACTCCCACTGATAAGCTAGAAGACTTCCCTCCAACACAGAAAGAGCTGGGTGGGCTCAGAAACTTACAAAACAGTCCTGGATACAGCAAATCTGTATCTGGACTAGACTATAGACTAGTTACAGGAAAGGTGGGAAACAAGCTTAGAATTTTTTTTTACAGGAAAGCAGTTAGAACAGTACCAAAAACACTTTAAATGCAGTACAAGCTAGCACACTTGAGTGTGTAGCAATATTAAGGCAAATGCAGTTTAAATAAATGCAGATAAGTTAAAACTGACAAAAAACAAGGGCAGGGAGCAGTAAATTATAAAAAAATCAAAATGAAGGCACTTAGAGTATCTATTTCTCCTTCCTGTTGCTCTTGTAGTCTGCAGGATGCCAAAACTGGATTCGCTGAGCTTAAACAAATGCAAACCCACACAAACCCGGGCTTTTAAACCAGAAGTTGAAAGGGATGAAAAAACTGCCCAAATGGCCAATAAACTACAATTTCTGGGCCAGTAACCTCTCCTCTTGTGGTAGATAGGCTACCTAGTGCTTACCACTCCCACTGATAAGCTAGAAGGCTTCCCTCCAGCACAGAAAGAGCTGATGGGCTCAGAAAGTTACAAAACACTCCTGGATACAGCAAATCTGTGTCTGGACTAGGCTAGTTACAGGAAAGGTGAGAAACAAGCTTAGAACTTGTAATATTTCATTTTCTAGTCACAGTAGTAAAAACACGCAAAAACACTTTCTGTGCTGTATGGCAGAACTTAAGTGCCACAGCAAAACGAAGTGCATTCCAAATGCTAGTATATTCAAGAAGTACATAATAGCAACTTCATATTCAGCTGTACTGCAGCCCACTGAAAGTGGCAACATCCTAGTAATGGCTGCAGATCTCACAACAATGCAATTGAGCCTACCACCAGATGATATCAGAAGCCAGTTAGAATTAATGAGACTGGAGCTTGAGATGAAGCATGTGTAAGGTGACACAACTGAGAGCATAAAGCAGCTTGAAGTATAACAAAAGTGACAGCAAAGAAAGTGGGATTAAAAAGCAAGAATCAGCAGCAGCAGCATGCACCAAGGATGATGGTCCTTTATCAAAGGGAGGGAAGTATGTGGGAAACTGAGCAATAAATTCCAAGGTCACTAAAAAGTTTTCAAAAGTATAAAGTGGGGGAGGGCCTTGATGGTTTTATATGTAAATTAAAAAAAACAGTCCTAAATCAAACAAGGGTAGTAGGTAATGATCTTAAACCTTCTTTTCATGGATAAAGAAATGCATGACCTTCATGAAAAACTTTTCATGCACAGAAATGAATGGCAAATAGCAGTGTGAGTGATTACATTGAACAAAAAAACACTTACTTTCATAGGTGGGTGTGTAGATCAATACATTACTTTCAAAATGCTAGGAAACAGTATTAGAAGAGAGCAACTTGCTGTTGTTTACATAAAAACAATGGAATATAGTTAGGAGACTAGGAATTTAACCCTGCTGAGGAAATGTATATAAAGAATGACCTCTATCATGTCAGCTTGGTACAACTGCATAAACCCAGTACTACACATGGCATAATGCAGCCAATTTGTGACAGTTTAAACGGTCATAGAAGGTTACATGGGAAAAAGAGAAAATGTTGTCTCAAGTACACAAGAAAGTATTGGAATAAAATGTTACCAGTGTAATTCATGGGCATGTACAGTCCAAAAGTCCACAATGATAGGTTACAGAACAAAAGCCATATGAAGCAGCCAATAAAGGTAGCAGTATAGTATTTGTAGACTATTGTGATAACTGCAGTTGCTTCAGATTTTCACAAGGCACTTGTATCCTATCCTGTAGAGGACAGACAAATTGTATAAGATATAACTATTGTTTAGGCCTTCAGCTTTTAAAAAGCAAACACTGCCTGCCAGGGTTGTCTGTCATGCTTAGGGCCAAAGGATGAATGGCTTCTAAAATTCCATTATGCAGGAAGACAAGTGTGTGGTGGTATTTATTTTTATAAAAACACCATTCCATGAACCAACTCACCAAAAAAAAAAACACACTGAACAACTGGAGAAATGGTCACCATCCACTTTTACTGTGTTCCTAGTACTTCGGCATCAAGCCTTCCAGGGAATAATTATGCACAAGAATGGTGTACTTTATATACATTTCACTACATTTATTATTCAGTTTAATTATACAATAATTGATCAATTAATCAGTGAGTTAAGAAAATTAAAATCTAAAGTGCATCCTGAGCAATAAAGTGCTTCAGAAACAAAGTGCATCAAAACATATAAAGTGCAACCCCTTACAGTCCTATTACATTTAACATTATAATTTAAGAAGTTAATACAAAAGCGCTTATGCATCTCTAGATTAACAAATACTAAAATATTTTACCCTACAATGGTTGATCACTTAATCAATGAGTCAAGAAAATTTAAATCTAAAGTGCATCCTGAGCAATTGAAATGCTTCAGAAACATTTAAAGTGCATCAAAAAACTTTTAAAATGCAAGTTCATACAAAAGCACTTATACATCTCTAGATTAACAAATACTAAAATATTTTACCCTACAATAGTTGATCAATTAATCAGTGAGTCAAGAAATGTTAAATCTAAAGTGCATCCTGAGCAATTAAAGTGCTTCAGAAACATTTAAAGTGCATCAAAAAACTTTTAAAATGCAACTCCTTACATTCCTATTGCATTTAACTTAATAGTTTAAGAAGTTCATGCCAATGCACCTACACATCTTTAGATTAACAAATACTTAAATATTTTACCCTGCACATATAAATCATTCATCCCATATGTCTATGCATTTTTAGAATAATGCATACTGAAACATTTCATCCTATACATGTAAATCTAACTCCATATTAATCCCATGGGGCCACAAAGTTCCAAAATTAATAATATATCTACTTTCCATCCTTAACAAAATGTGCCCACATTCCATGCCTTGCACTGCATAAGGTTTGTTTAAAACAGAAAAAAATAAACTGCTAGTGTTACCATTGTGAACAGCATGGAAATGCTGGGCCACAGGATTATTAAGACCAACATGCCTCACATCCCCCAAATGCTCCATAATTCTTTTCACCATTCTTCTGGTTTGGCCTATATACCACTTTACAGGTAGACAATCACATCCAATGGTATAAACAACCCCACTGGTACTGCAATTGTAAGATACCAGGGTGATGAACTTCTTTCCATTAATCAAAGTAGCTGAAATGTTCTTAACTTTGTCACACACCTTGCACCTTCCACATCTAAATGTGCCTACTGTGTTAGAACCAGTTTCCATCCTACTTACCCTACTGTTCAATAATTCCTTCAGGTTGTGAAATCTACTATGAGAAAAAACAACGCTGCCCTTGAAAATGTTGCCCACTTTCTCATCCTGCTGTATAATAGGCCAAAACCTGTGCACTAACACCTTCAATGTAGCTGAAAAAGGGGAAAATTTGTTAACAAAAAATATAGCTTTATATATATCTTAAATATATCTATATATAGAACTATTGGACTTCTGTGGAAAGATGAATTGGGAAGGATTACAAAGAGAGAATTAAGGAAGGCACATCTCTCAGAATCCATTTTATAAGCAGGAAAAAGACAAAGGTCCTAATCTTCAAGGGCAGGAGGATTTTTTATAATGGAAATAGGGTACTTATACCAAAGGTGGACTCGTAAGGATGGACTAGAGACAAAATAAATGCAGCAGTTGATATCTCCGATCTCATTATGTACTTAGCCAAAACTCACAATATTTTTTTTCAGATCATAAAGCATAAGGAATACAAAAATGGGATTATACTATTTTTTAGTCTGACATTATAATAGACATAACAGGGGACTGCAAAGCTTATAATCATTACAGTTAGTGGAAACTCAGTTGGTAAAGTACCATGTAGACTCACAGGCCCAAAAATAGTCAAAAGCCATGGCTGTCCATCAGGAAATGCCATGAAAGCAATGGGAAAAGTGTTCTTCTGCTTTATCACCAATAACTCAAGAGGGTATTTCCAAACAATAAACAGGGTAAGTGTGATATAAAATGTGCATTGTTACCATCAGTATTGCTTCATGATTCTTTATCAATGAATTTCACTTGAGTCTAAAAATGAGTGTCATAGGGAAGAAAAACTATCATAATCTGTGAAATATTGTTTATTCTTTCAAAAAAAAAATCCATGAAAAAATGAAGTACCTACATTCGAGTTAACATTTTGCGTGCATAAGTTGTTAAAAGAAAAAAAGTAAAAATAAATATTCCATTGTACCTGATATTTTAGGAAAAATGTAATATGCAAAAAAAAATTACATACAACTGCATTTGCTGCTGCAGAAATTTGTTGCAGCATGGAGGTGTAATAAGCCTTGGTTATTGATTACTTGTAGTACTGTGGGGTCTGCTGCTTGAAACCTCTGGCTAGTGCATGCAACCTCATCTGGAGAGCAGATTGTGGATCTAGGTCCTTACAGAAGTACATAATTTGGAGGGGAAAAACAAGGACAGCTTGTATAATTTCAATGACAGCTACAGAAAACCATGTTTGGTGATGTACAAATAAAGAATGAACTAGCAATTTGAAAAAGTAACAAGTGCACAAGCAACTTTGTTTCCTGATGGATACCCCAGGAAACAGCTAAATTTCATATCATGTGAAAACTCTGCTAATCTATTTTGGACAGAATCCAAACCTGTCAACAGTATGCATGATGACAGCATATGTGTCACCTCCTTCCCACAAACATGTGACTGTGGTTATCCACTAGTGCCATGGATAATTACACCATATAGGGGCCCTATTGAATGCTGCAGAGGATGCATATAATAAGATCACACACTGCAAAAAGAAACATCATCAAGCATTTGTTTTGTGTGCTGAAATCCAGATTTAGATGTCTGGACACATCTGAGGTACACTGTATTATACACCAGAAAAGGCAGCACAGATGATTACTGTGTGTGCCATGCTACACAATATACCAACACATGGCAGTTTTTATGCTGCAGGTGTCTAAAAACTACCCCAAGAACCCCAGATATCTGAAGATAATATTCCACAGCTGCCAGAGGAGGATCAGGTGGACACATGGGGGGAGAAGAAATCAGCTTGGGTGACAGAAGATGTGGACACAAGTCCCAGCTCAGGCAACATGGTAGCATCTGGCACACACATGACTGGCCACAGATATATAAATACACAGAGTAAACATTGATGTTCATGTGTTTCCCAAAACAGCAGCACAGATCACAACTAATGGAAATGACCCATCAGTTAGACACAATGAACATTGTGCATAACTTAATATTAATGTATAGCACTATAAACAGAGAAAAAAATAGTGACAGGAAACAGTAATCCAAGAAGATCACTTGCAAAGTGTATCACCAAAGAGGAACACACAGGTTCATGTGTGGGATACAGGAGGTGTGCACCAAAGAGAGAGTCATTGGGCAGAGAGTATATCATCATACAGAGTAATACCATAGAACATTATCTGTCCAACATATTATTATATTATTATTATTATTATTATTATTATTATTATTATATTATTTGTGCACACTCACAAGAAAGAAAGGTTCATGATGTGTATAGGAATGAATCAGGATACACATACACAAAAACACTGGCTGTACAACAACAATGCTGCCTCACCTACTCATGGTATAACTTAATTGTAGGTCATTTTCATATAACATATGTGCAGACATGCACAGCATCAATGAGATTGACCATACAGCATATCGACAAGGTAAGTCCATGTTGTTGATACAGCAACATATGTATATATACATCTATCTTCAGATTCAGTCAGATATGGGAAGTTATGCATGAGAAATAAAAGTAAGCACAGCAATTAAAAATGGAAAAAGTTACACAGAACTGCATTTAGTTCTTGCGTTAGGCATGTACAGGACCATATTAAAATGCCATATGTGACACAGGTATATATACTGAGGCATATCCGTGTGTGTGTGAATGGTAGACAGCAAAGCAGACTGCAAGGAAAACTGCAATCATACAACAAACAAAGATACAGACATTAAAGCATGACATCACATAGTACATTAGTGTTATCAGTATCATCACTAACAGATGTCAATGCCAATCATGTAATACATATCCATAAATGACTCTATTCACATATATCAGAAAAAAAATCAAAGAAAATCACATGACATCAGACGTGTCTACAACCACAGACACATTACTGTGTCAGTGATCAGCACAATGCTCAGCATTGCTACAAGGTCAGAATGATGTAACAGGACACACATTGGATCAACTTTCAGTGTTACACTAACACAGTCTAGGATGTCCATGAAGATGGCTCGCACCACATTTCTGGCTGACCTGCCACATCCAGAAATACTCAGGCCATGTTGCTCAGCAGAGAAGCCAGATGTGGTGACACTTGCAGGTGTAGTGTGGAATGTAACATAGCTGCAATGTGACCATCTGGATATGCCTGCTGGGCTCATAATGGAGATGCTATCAGCAGATGCATGTGCATGCTGAGGTATAGGCGTTGATGTCTGATGGTCGAGTGTGGGTCAAGTGAGAGGGTGCCAGCTTCTGGCCAATGGAGGTACTCTGCTTAGTTTAGTTCAGGCTTGCATTACCAGTTAGTACTACTGCACTGCTCTAAGACTGCCTTAACAGGATTTTCAACAGAACATGCAACAGTCAACACACTATCATGCTGTGCAGCCAATGCAGCCATGATTCACCATGTCTGCACTCCTGACCTTTGTGTAACACATACAGCTAGGTGTGCTACATGATCAGTAGCATAGGCAAGAGCATGAAGATCAGCTTCATGACATTGCTGGGAATATTCATTCTCTTGTAGTAGTAGAAGGACACACACAGACACATATCCATGCACAGCAGTAGCACACATGTGTCTTGTTACCTTTCAGCTGTGGGGAAGAATCACCCTCATTACCTGACTCTGCATGGGGCAATGGCTCATGGACATTATCATGTCTGGCAGCTGATGTCACCACATCATCAGAATGCCCAGCCACACCATCATCTATATCTGAGGCTACAGCATGATCCACATGGCCTTTCCCTTCTAGGTCAGACAACAAACCGAGAGCTGTGGTCAGTGTGCCATGGGCCGTGCTATCACAGTTATCCACATCACATCCCAACTTAGGATCAGTGGACGGGTTACTGGAGGAGCCAGGCAATGGACAGGCTACAAGAAGAGACAGGAGACACATGTTAATTATATGCACAAACAACACATGATGCAGCATAGTAATGACATATGGGCCAACTATATGACTATGATATTAATGGGATATGGACTTACCAGGATGATGTGCCTGTGTGAGGTTCATGGACACTGTAAAACAGAGAAATTTCATGCATGCTACATATTGCACACAGCTGGAAATTAGGAATAAACAAAACAGTAAAACAAACCTGACCTATCTTGGTGGGACTCCACTGCTGGAGGTGAGGTTTGAATTGAAACTGTTATGGGAAAACATACACAACAATACATAATCAGTAGGCAAATAACAACCATCATGACACATTCCAACAGAGGTATGACACACACAAGCTAATATAGACTCATACTGCTTGGCAGAGGCTGATGTGAATATTGCTGTTGTCTTAGGCAGGAAATGAACAATACAGTTGTCAGGAAGTGCACAGATGTGATCATCAGTACTGACATGTAATAAGCATGTGGAATGTCTTACCATTTATGTCATCCCTTTTTGGGTGCATATCATCAGTGGTAATGTAGATCCTGTAGGATAATAATGCACACTAACATCAATATGTGGTATTGCTCCACAGTCATGACTGCAAGCAAAAGCACATAGAAAATACAGTACAAACTAACAGGATATGAACACACTTACATGACATCTGGTGTACATGTTATGTAGATATACCATGTATGGAAAAAGCATCATGAATAACATCCATCACAGCTGTGATCAAATCTGATGTACCCTACAAACAAGGTGGACAACCATACCTGTTCTGTTTGTAGGTGCATTGTCAAAGGCCATGTCTTGCAATGATGTATCTGTAATATACAATGGAATACACAAATCAACATGTGAGCATAATCCACTGTCATGACAGGTGGCAGAGGAAGAGACAGTTTTGGCTCACAATTAGAGTGTATGGAGACACTTATGTGACAAGGGATGATGCTGTGCAGATGTTGATAGACCTATGCAATTGAAAAAAAGGCAAACGGCACACATGTCTCTTGAAGTCTTAGGTATGTACTGCATTGTTAATACAATATGCAATGACACTTATGTTGGAATCCACATCCTGTGTGTGACCATGTTCCTTATGCAATTGTGCTGCTGAACAAAATAATATGGCAATACATGAATAATTTATACATCAGTTAGTGTGCATATGTTGCAATGGTTTTAATCTTATGACTTTCATGTATGGCCTAGAACACTGACTTTGATACCTCCACTGGGTATATGATGATCATGACTGGTGGTATGATGTGATGCCAGGAAAATCATGACATCATTTGGGGTAGTTAATAGTGAACCACCTCTTGTGCCATTCCTGGACCTCTCAGATTGTCATACTCAGATAGCAGCATGGAGTATCATGTCTGAGCAGTGACAATGGCAGGTCTCGCAGGATAGACTGTGCCTACCAGACAGCACTGATCACCTTAGTCAGTTTAGTTCAACCCTCATTCCTCCACACAGTATTTCCTGTCCATCCAAGAAGGATTAAGTCAGTACAGAGCCTTGATTACACTGTTATTCTTGTGTGGAGAAAATTGTCAAACCTACTTCAGTTTGACATCCGGAAGACAGTGTTATAATCACATGTTATAAATTTTATAGAGGCGGACTATTGACAGGTTGATGTTATACACATTAGTCAAGTTACTTGCTCTGCTCCCCTTACCAATGCTAGTTATGAAACATAATATTTTATTACGTATATTGCTGTTATGTATTTAAGAACATAGTGGGATATGAAAACAATATCTAAATACATATGCTGTGTCACAACGTTATCACATGTAACAATCCATTGCATTATCTGTTTAGGCCATACAGGGGATCTGAACCCATTGCAGAAAACATCACAACAATGTCTTCCATAAGAATAACACAGGCAGTACAGGTTAATCACAAAAAACTATGGATACCTTTTTGCTGTGGTGGTAGATATAATACATGCATTAGTAAGTATCAGTGAATACAGTAAATTATTAACATACAACTTACAGAAACCCTTGGAATTCATCATTCTCCTTAAGCATACCAGAAACAGTCAAGATGAACCGCATTTGACAGTGGATATAATTGCATGCCATTGTCATTCACTTTTTACAGGGTCTGTTTGCTTTTAATCGAATATCCATCTGCATGCTTATTGTTCACCCCTAAAGACACCCATTATGTCACTGCCACTTTGTATTTTAGACTTGTTTGAACAAAAAATGACTGTAAAAATGTACAACTTAAATCATAAGCATTAAACATAATGTAGATATGTAATGACAGCATTGTATTCTTCCACAGCAATGTTATCAGGTGACAGCTTACCTTTGAAGCTAGGTGGAAATCGACTATACCTGACAGTGGGTGCACCTATGTGTGCTGTTAAATACCATTTGCAACATACATTATTAATGAGCTTCATTAACATTCAAGGTTGTGGAATGGCATTTGTGCATGACCATGTAACTTATAGAAATGTGGTTAATTAGCCAATAGCTCAGCATAATAAGAAGGTACCCTGCACAACTACTGACTAGGTATCAGTAAATGGGACAATCTGTGACATGTGTAATTGCCCTCCAATAATCTTAAACCATCTTATATGTACCAATTTTAAAATGTGATTTGAATAAATTTACTGGCCATGCTACTGTTACCTGTGAAGTGAGTGGGACTTCAGCTAGCATTTTTCAGAAGGTATTTTTGAACAAAGTTCCTACTTCAAAATTAAAAATGTTGACTATGACGAGGCTTCAGTGTGTCTGGGTGCAAAACTGGATGGAGGAATAGACCATCCAGATGCTCACTGTCTGTGCTGGACATATGCAGAAGATGTGACCATACCTGTGGAACTTTGCAGCGATAGTGATCTGGAATCAGATTGTGAGGGAGCACTGCCAATGGACTGGGAATTTCTGAACTGGCATACAAGTTCATCATTGCCACAATGACCTGGATTGGAGGGATACTGAGGATCTTCACTGGAGGGTTTCAGATATTTAAAGTCAGCCTGTGGATGCCTACACTAGGCTTCATAAACCATGCCTTAACACCTACATTCCAATAAAAGTATGTCCTAGCTGTATGCGTTGAAGGGAATGTTTAAAGTTGATTTCATGGTTGTCTGTAGTGATAAGTTTAATACTCATATAATTAACATTATACACATATAGCTGTCAATGATATGCCATAAATATTCTTATTGCAAGCGGGCATGAACAGTTATGTCAATCAGCTCAACTTGCTAAACAATGAGTGATGTTATTGATAATCTCCTATGTTTGTTCAAAGCCCATTGTAGATCATTTTGTAAATGCTGTTTATGTAGTTGATATTGAATCTAAGCAATCTATGTTCATACGGTGTATCTTATCTAAACAGACAGAATGGCCAATTTTACTAATACCTATAATACTTGGGCTTTGGATAACTACATATTTCACCTTTTTCTGTAAGGGGTCGACAAGCATCGCACAGTATATGTCTGTATGTGTGAAGCTGACTAATGCATGCATACATTATAAGTCTCTACACTATAAAACAGATAATTACTGAGACATACCACTGCTGTAGAATGGAATATGTCATAATGCCATAGAAATAACATTGTAACTTATTATGTTGTCTGTTGGCTCAAACTGTAGCACTGTAAGTCTATGTAAATGACTTAGGAATTTATCTGGGTTTGGTGCTGTTATGGAGTATTTCTATTTCATTTTTATACTTACCTATTGGAGCAGAAATGTGAGGTAATTGCTTGTTCATATATGCAGCATAGCTTTTCACACATTGAGTAATTAGATGGTACGCTAATGCCTATTGCACTCAGGCCTTGGATAACTGTGAAATTCTCCAAAATCTGCTAACTCTGCAAACATTCCTTAGTTATCCTGTATGATGAGTTATTTTTCTGTCACCTAGTTTAACTTGTTAAACAATAGTCTAATATAAATGTCTCTGAGGAATGTGGGTTCAATCATTGATGTTATTTCTATATTTTAGTAATGGCACATTAAGAACAGATATGGAGAATACTAGCTCCTGCAGTTATGCAGTATAGCTGTTTTAAGCATCAGGTATGCAGGAAGTCCATTAATGTCTATAGTGCTTATAAGAATATCTCCATTATCCTCATTGATTTTGGAAACATCCTAGTTTTGTCACTATAGCAGCATGTGTATCTCATTGCTATTACAAATATATCTTAACTATACATCCCTACTAGCAAAATATATTCAGTTGTATCGTAACATTGACTGACCCCTACATAAATGCAATAGTGATGTATGTTCCAACAGCGATGTATGTGTTTTTCTGTCTTTATATGTCAAGATGCCCTCTGACCTAATAATTGCTAGCACAGCAATATTCATGTTTATGCCTTTTGGAAATGTACTTGAGAAGCAGGTGATTATCTGCTGGGTCAGGAAAAATGGATGAACAATGCTATATTCTGTAAATGTAATGATTTTAAACAATCAGCTCTGTTCGAAGTATGAGAACATGTGCAGCTGCAGAGGTTTAGAGATAACATAGACAAAGGACTGTTAGAGAAATGAACTGGAATCTATACTTGCTTTGTGCTCAAATTAGCCATAGTACCTTGAATGGTAACATTGCATATATCTAACCGGTGGTAGCCAAGGCCACATTGTTTTTCTTAGGAAGTTTCTCACAAAATTGATGGTACCAGCAGAATATTGTAAAAACAATGACTGTGAAGTAATGATGACAAAACTTGTGATTCACTACGTCAGCTTGGTAGGCAATGTCTTATTAGAAAGTGTATAAAAATGTTAGCATTTCCTGATTCTGATTAGACAAACTCTGTATTAGCACGTTTTTGTCTCCTTGCTGCAAGATTAAAGTGCCTTAACCTGAACCTACCGTGTTTTGATCATTTTTAAAGTATATTTTTCCTTTGACAGTTTTGGTCCTTCGGACCGGAAAGTACCTCTCACTCTAGGCTCAGGTCAGAATTGGGCCTGGTGGCATGTACCCATATGGAGAAGTGGCCACATCGGCTCTTCTGTTTTGAAAGACCTCCGACTGAATTGTCGTTCGAAAGAGGCCAGCCACTGTTTCTGATCTGGGATTGGAGGATGAGTTATCGTTCCAGTGGATCAACGCATGAAGGGTCAGGTAAGGAGGAATTTACCTTTTTTCTATTTTAGATCAGGGACTTGTTACAGTATTGTTTTGTCAGGGAGATTTGCATGTGCAGATCAGGGACAAAAAGATTGCTGTCTTGTCATAGATCAGGGAAACAGAATAGGTAGGCAGTTATTCTAGATAAACTGTGAAAAGGTGTAAAATCATGGTACCACGTGATAAGAAGGGTTACGTAACAATTTTTAACTTAGCTGAGGCAACATGGGAAATCAGTGCACGAAAAGTTCCCGAGACCCGCCCCTAACCGAAGACGCGAAATATATGCAATTACAGTGTGCCGATAATGTTAAGTATTATACAAAATGGGTTGATAAATACAAATTTGATGGTAATTTAGATAAACCTTCACTTATTAAACTTGTTAGACAACTTAAAACAGACGCGAAAGGTCAGCTAAAAAAGCAACGACAATTACGAGTCCCTCAGGCACACAGGTGGCTTGAGGAAGCAAACCGCAGGGAACAAAAAATTAAAAATTCAAAAGCAATGTTCTTAGATAAAGAAGATAATAACTTGGTAATAGCAACAGCCCCTCCTCCACTCCCTCCGCTTCCCTTACCAGAATATGAAGCGAGTGGACAAGCTGATCCACCTCCGCTATACCCAGCTGTTCCTGCAAAACCAAAACTGTTTGTCAGAGATCCTATCGAGACCAGGTCTTGAACACGCAACTTGAGAGGGGATATTGAAATGTATGAAATAAATAAAAATTCACGAGCTATGAGTGAAGAAGAGATATGTCCACTCATAGAAGTACCAAATCCGCAGGCAGGACAGGATCCAACACTTTTAGTATATAGACCGTGGACACCGGAAGACATCTGGAAAGCCACAGAGGGAATTCTCCATCCAAAAGTTAATTTTAAAAAATTCTTATAAGACTTGCAAGGCATGAGGTTATGTTACCATTTAAACGGAGAAGAAGTAGAGAAAGTAGTTAGACAAATCGTAGGTCCAGATTGGCACATGATCAGTGGCAACTGGAATCCCCGTGACGCAGAGCTTAGACCACGCCCACATAGTAACGCAGTACTGGACAACAGAGTGAAAGGTCTGACAGACCGAATCTCTGAGAAATGGAAGCCTAGGGCTGATTGGACTTGCATTAATCAATGCATACAACAAGAAGGTGAAACTGTTGATAGATATTTTGCCAGATTATTGGAATGTTTTAATAACCATTGTGGAATGCAGGTACCTGAAGATCAAACACGATTTCCCATATGAACAACAGCTTTTTAAAAGGCAGTATTGCACCCATTAGCAGCTTTATTACAAAGCATATGGTAGATCATCGTACAAGTAGATTACAGTCATTACTTGAATATGCAAGACATGCCGAAAGGCATTTTAATAGCAAAAAGAAAAAGAAAACTCAAGTATTTGCAGTAGAAGACGGATCAGAAGTCTTTGTAGTACAAACTGGGAAGAAGGGTAAGAAAAATACCCAGGGAAACAAACAATCTGATAAATGATCAGAGAATTTTGAAGAAAGAAAGAAAAGGGGTGAATGTTTCAAATGTGGGAAAAAGGGACATTTGGCAAGGGATTGCAGGCAAAATAAGAAGGTAACCACAGAAGATAAGGAGGGTGAGGAATGACTATATGATAGTCAAGAATCATTGGATAGGAATAAACAAGAAAAGACAAATGCAAATGTGAGAGCAAGGGTAGAGGATATGACAGAAGAAATAGAGGATCTACATGAATTCATAGATAATGAAGAAAGTGAAATTGTGGACTTATTGAGTTTAGAGCTCTACTTAGCAGACACAAAACTGGAAATTACACTTCTGGTAGAGGGGAGGGAAGTCAAATTCCTGTGTGACTCAGGGGCTTTACGGACCCTGATACATCCTTCCAAACTACCAGAAAATTCAGAATCACTGGACTACATATTAGTGAAAGCAGCTAATGGACAACTGTATCGGGAGCCACTCTCCCACAACATAACGATAACTGACCCAGTTTCAGGGATGACCCAGAAAAGCAAAATTGTTGTTTCTGCAAAATGCCCAGTAAATCTCTTGGGCAGAGACCTAATGCAGATATTCGGCATAGCCGTAGTTCCAACTATGCAGGGTATGGAGGCACAGCGACAAATGGATACTTTTGTAGTGTGACCGGAGGGCGAAACATTTTATTGGTACAGCCAGGACTTCGTTACGACTGGTCCAGGGGCAGTAACCGAAGAACTGATGAACGTAGCCATCAGTAAATCCCCCTCCCTTGACACTGATAAACAGCATTTGTTGCATTGCACTCTATATTACTGTAACAGACCAGGACCTGATAAAGAATATGAGCAAGAACTGTTTAGAAACCATGCTAATAGACTAGTATTATGAAATTTGTACTGGGATACAGAAGGAAACAGTGTAGCAAGCTGTTCATTGCCCCAGGAATTCCTAGCACTTTACAAATCTAATCGATTACCACATGTAATTTTAACTAAAGATAGAAATTTGAAGTGGGCAGACCTAGGAGAAAAAGTCACAAGGTGGGAAAAACTGACAGAGTTAGAATTCTCTGAACAAGGAGTACAAAAGCAGAAATTAAATTGGATAACACAGACACACCCAGCTGTGCACTCACAGGCAAGTGAGGATAGCTGAGTAGTGCTCTTACTAGAGGAAGAGGAAAAAGCCTTGTGAGACATACCAGAGACTCTCTGGTCAACAGGGAAATCAGATGTAGGACTTATTCGTACAGCAGGACCAGTTACTATCATGCCAAAATCAGCATTTAGACCTCAAAAGAGACAGTATCCCTTAAGAAAGGATGCAGAAATAGGAATCAAACCTATAATAGCAGCCTTACTTAAGGAAGGAGTCTTAATAGAATCTCCTGATTCACCATGTAATACACCTTTATTTCCTGTTAGGAAAGCAAATGGAGAATGGCGTATGGTTCAAGATTTACAAGCTGTGAATGATGCAGTTATAACCAGGGCACCTACGGTGCCAGATCCACACACTTTATTAAATGATTTGAAACCTCAACAAAAGTATTTTTCTGTGGTAGATATTAGCAATGCATTTTTCTCAATACCGATACACCCAGACAGCCAACATTGGTTTGCATTTACATTTCAGGGGAAACGGTATACATATACGAGACTACCACGGGATATTGTAAAAGTCCAACAATATTCGCACAAGAAATGGCAAGTAACCTGGCGGGATTTATCCCACCGAAAGGTAGTCAGATTTTACTTTATGTAGATGACATTCTGCTGGCAGCCCCCACCCAGCAAGAATGCAGAGAGGATACCATAGCATTATTACAATTTTTAGACACTCAAGGACACAAGGTGAACAAAAACAAACTGCAACGTTGGAAAAAACAGGTCAAATACCTTGGATATGTAATATCCAAAGAAGGCAGAATATTAGATGAAGACAGAAAAACAGCAATATTACAAGCACCTAAACCAACTACCAAGAAGGAAATGATGTCCTTCCTGGGTACTACCAACTTTTGTCGTTGGTGGATTCCAAACTATGCTTTGGAATCTGCTCCGCTGACTAACTTGATATTCAAAAAGCCGATGGCAGCAGAAGATTTATTACAGTGGACACCAGAAGCAGAATCAGCTTTCTGCAAACTGAAACAACTGATAGCTTCTTCCTTAGTTTTAGGATTACCAAACTATCATAAGCGATTTTTCCAAACTGTAGACTGTAAGCAAGGTTATATGACATCAGTGTTAACACAACAGCATGGGGACAAACAGCGCCCCATAGCTTACTATTCATCACAGCTAGACCCAGTGGCGTGATCCTTGCCCCACTGTGTACAAGCAGTAGTTGCAGCTGCAATGGCAGTGCAGGCTTCAGCCTCAGTAGTATTGTTCCACCCTCTCACATTGAGAGTGCCTCATGCAGTCGCGATTATTTTACTGCAAGAAAAAGTAGCATATCTTTCTCTTGCTAGACATCTTTCCTGTATGACTATACTGTTGAGCCAACCTCATATGACAATTGAACGATGCACAACTTTGAGTCCGTCAACCTTGCTCCCAACCCCTGCAGATGGCAAACCACACTGCTTCCTGCAGGAGATTGAGCAAAAGACACTGCCTAGAAAAGACCTTACAGATGTTCCCTTGGATGATGCTGAGGTGACATACTATGTGGACGGCTTGTGCAGGAGGGGTCCTACAGGACAGAATCTAGTGGGGTATGCAGTAGTTTCTGATACCGAGATTTTAGAAACAAAGTCTTTACCACACAACTTATCTGCACAAGCAGCAGAATTGATTGCCTTGACAAGGGCATGTACCTTAGCAAAAGGTAAGAAAGTAAACATTTTTACTGACAGTCAGTATGCTTTTTCTACTGTACATGTTTTTGTGCAGCAGTGGAAAAATAGAGGGATGATAACATCTACTGGTAAACCAATTAACTATGCGCAATTTATTTTAGATTTGTTAGACTCTATTCAGTTACCTCAAAAAGTAGCTATTTGTAAATGCGTAGCTCATACCAAGCAACAGAATAGAATTTCAAAAGGTAATGCAAGGGCTGATACAGCTGCAAAACAAGCAGCTTCAGCTTCACAAGTTTTTCTTTTAAATGAAGAATTACAACCATCTGAGATTTTAGACTTAGAAATGTTAAAAACAATGCAGACACTTGCTACAAATGTAGAAAAACAGAAGTGGATAAAACGAGGAGCAATCCTTGAGAAGGGACTGTACATCTCCAAAGAAAACAAACCGATTTTACCATCTAACTTGTTTAGATATGCAGCTTTGTTGAGCCATGGGCAGTGCCATGTCTCAACAGGGGGGATGGTACAGTTAATGAATCGAGTGTTTACGACGTATAGATTTACAAAATATACAAAAAATTTTTGTGCAGCATGCCATGTTTGTAACAAGCATCATGCACAAGGAGCATTGAAACCTAAGCAAAGGAGTTTCCCTATACCACCGTATCCACTCCATACTATTTGTATGGATTTTATAGAGCTGAACAAATGCGGAAATAAGAAGTACTGCCTTGTCATTATAGATATGTTTTCCAAATGGGTGGAAGCTTTTCCAACTAAAAATCCAGATGCAGCTACTGTTACAAAAGTTCTCATTAAAGAAATTATTCCTAGATTTGGCATACCAGAAAAGATTTATAGTGACAATGGCACACACTTTATAAATCAAACTATACAACAACTTAGTCATTATTTCGGGATTTCTCTGAAAAATCATTGTGCATACCACCCCCAATCTGCAGGATTAGTAGAGAGGCATAATGGGGTTTTGAAAAGCAAGCTTAGAAAATTGATTAGTGAGACACAGAAGAACTGGGTGCACTGTTTACCTCTGGCACTGTTGAGCATGAGAACTGTTCCAAATGCAAAAGGGGTAACTCCTTTTGAAGTTCTGTTTGGGAGGGCATATTATACACCTCACTGGAAACCTCTCATGCCTGCAGAGCAGGAGGCTGACAGTTCACTTGCAGAGTATATGAGGTGATTTTTGATTAACAAACTTTTGCAGTTAAATTCTGTTTCAGATAAAGAGCAAACAAGACAATCGGAAGCAGCAGTAGCCCCAGGCGCATGGGTCTGGGTGAAGGTGGTGAAGAGAAAAAACTGGAGTTCTTGGAAGTGGGAAGGGCCTTACCAGGTACTACTGTCGACACCCACTGCAGTCAAGATCGCGGAGCGAGCGTCCTGGATTCATTTGACACACTGTAAACTGGTTAAGAACTTTGAACTGGACAAAAACCTTGTTACTGTTGTACAGCGAGAACAAAATGACCAGGTATAGAGCAAACAGAAATACAGAACAATCTCAGAAAACTTGCATGATTATTCTGGTAGCTATACTGATAACATTGTTCTTTTTGTTGTGGCCTTTCCTTTTTCCTGCCACAAAAGTTGAACTGATTAAACGTGATGAGCCGAACATAGACTGGCACCCAAACTTTAACACTTATCAGGCAATTACATGTGTGTATGCTGAGACTTTTAATGTTTCGAACTGCTGGATTTGCACAGCCATACCAACAGCATACGGGGGGTTATTAATGACTGCAGTTCCCCTAGGGGTCAATGAGACCTGGGAAAATTTGGTTTATGACACCGCAGCTATTAAAGCATATGTTAAGGTAGCACTGTATTTGCCTGTGACACAAAAGGGAATTGTATGTTTTTATAAGAATGTCACAGTTCAAGTGGGTTGAAGCAAGTGCAATGTGACTGTACATTACAAATGTTATACCAAAGCAAACAAAATGGGTGGAACTTGTAGTTCAAATTATGACTCATTTCTTGAGTCCATGCATAAGACTATTGATCAAGTGCAACATAATCCTGTACTTTTTAAACAACTATCTGTAATAGATAGGAAAATGTTTCATGCAGGGCAGCCATTTCGTAACAAAGTAGCTACTAAGGTAGAGGACTGTTATTTTGTGTGTGGTAAAAAAGCATATAAATGGTTACCTGAGAATTGGTCCGGCAGTTGTTGTTTTTTGGGGTACCTGGTCCCGGCCATACGACACACTGCAGTTTTGCCTCAGGGAAATATCTGAAATACCCGAGATGTGGCCAAGAAAGCTGTCAGAAAGCCTGAAAATCCAGTGGGACAGATCGAGGCAAGCTGGAAAGACCATCATACTGTGGGTACCATACTGACGCACATGGACTTGAGTGATGCTGTTATATTGTGGGCAGGCATATTACCTGCATATGGCGCAGTGAAATTGATTTGGGAGCTGCAAAAACTGTCTAAACTTCTTGAAGTAATGAGTAATGCAACTTTTTCTGTTCTTGAATTAATAACTGATGAACTGAATGCTATGAGAACTGTATTGCTCCAGAACCGAATGGCTCTTGACTTCACCCTAGCGGCGAGAGGTGGTACGTGCGCTTTAGTCAAAGAAGAGTGCTGTGCATATATACCAGATCATCAACACGAGATAACCGACCACCTTGAGGTGATACAGCAAGTGTCGGCCATGACCAAACCAGGCCCAAACCCTCTGACGGACTTTTTCCAGAATTTGTTTGGGGGGTGGGGTTCCATCCTAATGAACATCCTGTTCGCCATTTGTGTGGGATTATTCCTAATAGAAGCCTGTATTTGTTGTGGTATTCCCTGCATGAAAAAGTTAATGAAAGAATTTATAGATATATCAGTTTCTGAGACTTTGTATCAAAGTACTGAAATTGAAGAATTGTTAGAATGTGAAACACTTTCATAAGTTTAAACTGAATGACTTTTTTAACTGCAAATCCTGAATGGAAGAGGTTAGGAAAAGAAGCAAACTGTTTATTCTTCTGAAAATAGAATTAAAAAGTATTAACGGGGGGGGAAATGTCAGAAAATATGTATTAATGTGTGTTTGCTTAATGCTAATTAGAAACTAAATAAGTTAACACGTTTTTTCATTCTATTTTATATGCACTGTTTTATATACAGTTGAGTTTCATATGAGACTGAAAAGATGCTTTTTGAAACTGCAGTGTGCTTTCTGAAACTTGCAAGATGCCCTCTGACCTAGTAATTGCTAGCACAGCAATATTCATGTTTATGCCTTTTGGAAATGTACTTGAGAAGCAGGTGATTATCTGCTGGGTCAGGAAAAATGAATGAACAATGCTATATTCTGTAAATGTAATGATTTTAAACAATCAGCTCTGTTTGAAGTATGAGAACATGTGCAGCTGCAGAGGTTTAGAGATAACATAGACAAAGGACTCTTAGAGAAATGAACTGCAATCTATATTTGCTTTGTGCTTGAATTAGCCATAGTACCTTGAATAGTAACATTGCATATATCTAACCGGTGGTAGCCAAGGCCACATTGTTTTTCTTAGGAAGTTTCTCACAAAAATTTATGGTACCAGCAGAATATTGTAAAAACAATGACTGTGAAGTAATGATGACAAAACTTGTGATAAACTAAGTCAGCTTGGTAGGCAATGTCTTATTAGAAAGTGTATAAAAATGTTAGCATTTCCTGATTCTGATTAGACAAACTCTGTATTAGCACATTTTTGTCTCCTTGCTGCAAGATTAAAGTGCCTTAACCTGAACCTACCGTGTTTTGATCATTTTTAAAGTATATTTTTCCTTTGACAACCACTCAGAGCTATTTGCTACCATTTGAATATTTCAAGGTCGGCTAGTTTTACAAATAAACAGTAAGCTGAGTTTTTGTTTTGATAGCCTTGACTTATTTGTAGCAGCATATATTAAAGTATGGGAAAGAAGGAGATGGTTTATATATGGGTCTACTTCAAAACATTAAAATTTCATAATGTTGAAATTCATAACACTGAGACCATAACACTGAAAATCCAAAACAATGAAACTTCAGAACATTGAAACTTAGGTTCATAAACATTGAAAACTATATCACACATGTAAATAAGATCCCCTTCACCTATAACAACACCTAACTAACAAACACTCTTTCTACTATGTTTTTGTAGGGGGGAAAGCCCCGCTGCACTCCTTGTAAATTAAATATACCAACTCCAAGATCACACTACAGAGGAAAAAAAGTTAATCTCCTAACCTCACTTTTTCCATTGTAGTGCGATCTTGGAGTTGGTACATTTAATTTATGGAGGGTGCAAGGAGGCTTGCCTCCTGCAGAAATGTAGTAGAAAGTGTGTTTGTTAGTTAGATGTTGTTATAGGTGAAAAGAATGTTATTTACATATGCGTTGCAGTTTTCAGTGTTATGAAGCACACTTTCAATGTTCTGAGCTTTCATTGTTTTGGGTTTTCAGTGTTTTGGAATTTTGATGTTGTGATCTCAATGTTTTGAATTTCAACGTTATGAAATTTCAATGCTTTGAAGTAGTCCCTAGATATATATATATATATATATATATACACACACACACACATATTGTATGCAGCCAGGCCACGTGTGGAAATTAGGCACATAATGAAAGCTGTTGGTGGACGAAAGAAAAATGACAAGACAGAGATGAATACTGGTTGGCTGACAAAAAGGCTAAGAGTGCAGCTATGACAGCAAAAAAAAAAAGGTATCAAAGGCACTGCTGGAAAGTCAGTCTACAAATGGCAAAAAAGCAAAAAAAGTCTGTCAGGTTACAAAAGCAAAAAAAGTCTATCACGTTACAAGGGAAAGACCAAAAGATAAAAAAGATAGTCAGCCGACACCATTCATAAGGGATGCTATCAACAACCTATTCACCAGTCCTCGGGACATCAAAGGCAGATGGAAGGAGTACTTCCACCAGTTTCTGAATGAAGAACATTCCAAAGAAGCTGCATTGTTCCAAAAATAGCCTAGAATAAAAGAGGAAGAACAGCCTACCCTAAAAGAAGTAAGAGCAACAATAAGAAAAATGTTTTTCCCAAATGACTGAGGAATAAGCATCTGAGTGCCAGTTTACAAGAACAAAGGCGACATCCACAACTATGGGCAGTACAGGGGTATCAAACTACTGTCACACTGCATGAAAGTGCTGGAAAGGTTGATTAATAAATGAATAGGCAGAGTATCAGAATGGAAGCTGGGAATGAGCAATTTGGATTCAAATCAGGATGCCGCACAACTGATCTGATGTTTGCAGTAAGACAGATTATGAAGACGAACCAAGAGATGTTTAGAGTCTCACTTGTTATTGCTAGACTGGGAGAGAACATATGATAAGGTCTTAAGAAAGGTGACTTGGGCAGTCCTGCAATATTCAAAGACCCAGAAACACTGGTAGAATTAGTGCAGGCTATGTTCAAGGGGCCAATGATGCAAATATGAACAATGTTTATATTTAAAGAGGGGCTGCCAGTAGGAGTAGGGGTGCATCAGAGTTCACTTCTGAATACCCTGCTATTTAAGTAGTAATGGACTACATGAGCAAACAGGTCAGAGGAAAGAGAGAGAGAGAGAGAGAGTGAGAGACCAGTGAAGCTGTTTTATGCACACAAGTGGCAGTACAAGCAGACTCTGAAGAGAAACTTCAGCAAACAACAAGAATGTAATGCAAAACTAAAGGCACATGGGATGAAACTGAGTACAGCCAAGACTGCTATCATGGCAGCAAATGGGGGAAATTAAAAGATGCTGAAAACTGAGAAAGAAAAGAAATAGCAGAACATGACAACAGCTTCAAGTATCTGTGAAGGGTGGTTGAAATGAAGTGAAGTCTGAATTAGCAGGTCAAAGTAAGAATCCTGGGGAATACAGCCAACTGGCACAGAGTGTCAGAGATAGTGTGCAATGGAAGAATGCCAAAGAAGCTGAAAAGTAAGGTGTACAAAATGGTGGTGCAACCAGTACTTCTGTGTAGTACAGAAACCTGGACAGTGAAGGCAGAGTAGGGGAAGAAGCTAGAGCTGATGGAGATAAAGTGACAGAGATGGGTTGTAGGATGCATACTGTGGGACAGACAAAGAAATTATGATATCAGAGCAAAAGCTAATATAGCTCCAATTGCAATGAAAGTTAAAGAGCATAGATTATGGTGGTTTGAAGACATGTGTAGAAAAGAAAATGATTTTTAGAAGAAGATTTGGGTGAAACAGGAAGGACACCATGAGGAAACAAGGATGTCCAGCAAAGAAATGGATGAATTGCATGAGAAAAGACCTGCAACTGTCAGTCATGACAGTTGAAAAAGGTAGGTGTGTGGCACTATCTCAAGAGAGAAATGACAAGAGTTAACATGATACTTAGATCCCTGCAGAAAATGGGATAGAAGGGGGGTGAGGATAATTAATGATGATGGCCTAAAAGCTAGAAATGAAGAAATTAAGTCAGGATTAGAAATTAATCCTAGAATAATTAATACTAGTGGTACTGAATAATACATTATAGGATTTTACCATATACCACTATCTATGCCTTTTTTAGAGCTTGCAGATTTCCTCCAGGACAGCCTTTAAAAGGTATTTGTTTACTACCCAAGCACTGTATTTCCAAACAGTAATCAACTTTGTTATTCAAAACCACTTGGTACAAAGAGTATAAAATCAAAATTGGGATGGCACAATCTTCAACATCATACTAGCAAACCTGGAAACTTTCTGCTCCACTCCCACAGTGCTCCATAACCATGGCTTTGCCCCTGTAATAAAGAACGATTATGGCACTGTCTTTTTTAGTGAAAGAGAAAAATGAAACTGAGGCATAAATAATTCCCTCTAGATTTTACAAATGGAAACTGTGATTTGATAAATGATATTATTACAAAAACAGACAGGGATACTCTTCACCATGCCTTAGATATATATACTTATCAGGATAATGTCAATGAGTTCTATAATATTAAATTTAGCATTAATAAATGTATAATGAAAAGACATAAATATAAAGGTAAATTTGGTAAAATTACAAAATTGATAAGACATTCAACAGAAGTATGCTGCTTGTAAAAACAACTCAAGATAAAATAATGTACAGAAACTGTTTACGCTTCTTATCCAGTCTTTTCACTTATCTATGAACTCGTCTTGGTCTCGAAGGATGAAAACATTTACAAGGTGATTAATAATCTATCCATCCATAGTCCCTTTTGCCATTTTTGCACATGGAGTTGGGGTGTCACTTCAACAGTGACAATCATCTAGAGCCACGATGTACACTACTGGGTGGCTAGCCTTGCCACAGTTTTTCTTTCTTACTGCACACTTGCTCACACAGTCACACCTATGGCAATTTAGAATATCCAATCCACCTACTGCATGTCTTTAGAATGCAGGAGGAAATGGGGGAACCCAGAGGAAACCCACAGAGACACAGGGAAGATATGCAGACTCCGCACAGAAGGCAGCCCAGTTGAGAATCAAACTGGGGAATCTCTGCTTTGAGCTGACAACACTATCTCCTGCTCCACTGTGCTTGCCACAAGGCGATTTATAAATATTACCAAAATTGATAGGAAGAATTTAAGAATTAAATGCTATCAATAAGAAGGTGATCCTCCAACCATAGTATACAGCATAGTGAATGTGCTTGCAGAATAAAAACTGTGACAGCTTTATAATAAGAGAACAAATGTAGCAGAATGCTATAGAGACAGGGAGAGACATCCTTCATATAACTGCAAACATATGTAAAAATTAAAAACTCATGTTACATAGGAGTATGCACATCAGGTGGCCCCTAACTTCCCATGTGTAAATAGCTGGGATAGCAGCTTACATACATGTTTAGTATTTGAAAGTTAGGAATGTGTGCTTAAGATTTTAAATCTTTACTGTTTATATCATATACTGAGTGAGTATTGTCAATATGGAATATACCATTATTGCAAATTGGTATTAATATATCTGTGTGGTGCTGTGTTTCTGTGGACTCACTGTCACTGCTTTTGCACTTCTCACAGAGAACACAGCACTATCTGTTATTCATTGCCTATATTTCTTAGCCATACTTCTAGTACTTTCTGATGTCAGTATCATTATAAATAGATAGTAAAGGAAGAGACTCAATGAAGTCAGTCTAAATCATTTGTTATTGTTCACATCATATGCAGTACGTGCATTTTTTGTTAAATTAACATTTGCTTTCAGCAGAGGAGAGTTGTATATATAGTACACAAGATTTATTCTACTGTTCTACTGAAAGACTATAGTTCCCCAAAATGTCACTCCAGTTCCTTAAGCAGTTCAACTGATATCCATTCCTGAGATATTACAAAATCAGGTCAGTATCCTTCTATCCAAAGCCTGATTCGTCTCTCTACATGCAATATATTTGACTCAATATAAAAACTCTGGACTCTGTCTGACTAACAGAACACCTGCGTTACATCTTGCTGCATCTCATTCTTCAGGCAGTACATGTTCCACAGAATACCACAGACCAACTCACCTCTGGATCCTAGCGTGGACTTTCAAAAATCCTCAGAAGTCTGAAATTTCTGACATGCTTTGATATTCTGCCCTTTAACCCACCCCAACCACCTTCAGGTGCCACAATATTGTGCCTACCCCTAACCCCGGTGACCTGCCCTCCAAAAATTAAGTTCATTTATGAATCATCTTGGGCTACACCTATCTCTTTCAGTCCATTATTTATAAAAAATACAGAGCCAATAACAGTGAACTTGTATTCTTTTTTGGTGATCCAACTATTTACTTTGTGGGTGATCATACATTCTGTATACTGGAACCTGAAATACCACTCATATTGAACTTCTGATTTCAAATGGCATAGAAGAGGAACTGTATACCATAAGGGATAATCATAATTTTTCCATGTACTTCTTCATTAAATGCCTTTTCAAAAATCTTCTTTTACTAAGTAAAGCTATTTAAGTAGTTAAAATCATATGTAATCATCTCCCTCCATAAAAAGCTTATACAGCTTACATTATTGTGAATCTTTAGTCATTCATTCTGTGCTACTGCTTCTAAAAGGTCCTGACATCGAACCAGAGATCTGTGTCATAACTTCACTGCTGCTGATCTTTGCATTGTCTAAATCAGTGGGCCTTAAAATTTCCATAGTATTTAAAAAAAAAATCACTTTTTTGAATTTCACTTTCATAAACCAGTTTCCATGATTATTTATGAAATATGTTTTAATTATTTTATAGAATAATCTAAAATATCTTCCTGACAGTAAATTAGCCAAAGTTGTAACAATAAGTGCAAGAATGCAGGAAATGCTGAAATTATATTTCATAACAACACTATCTGCTATCTAATAACTATATTCTCCATGATAAGAAAAGAATGTCACTATTAATCTAAGTAAAACTCAATGCTGTTACACTAGCTACAGCATCTCTTTGAGGTCCACTACTAGACAACATATTAATGGATGAAATATATACTGGTTATCATCTAAGGACTAAGTTAATTGTATCAGTGGACTTAAATTTAGACTACTAAGAAGCATGTGATGACCGCATTCACCCCAATATACCACGTCAGCATCTATCAGTTAATAATCCTTTTTACCAGGATGAACATCACATCTGAGAGGCAAAACACATTTGAAGGGATCTTGAGAAAAATACTTTGTCAAAAATATGTAGCTGCAGTTCTGGCTTAATTAAAAAGTAACCATATGCTTACATTTGTTATATGATGTCATGTTATATCATAAATTTGAATAGCTCTGAGTTTGGGGCCTTTATACAAATGCTGATATGAGTTAAGCAGTCTTTTCATACCCTCTTACCACTTGCTAATGCTGTCCAGTTCTTAATTATAACCATTATGAATCTGTGTCCAATCTGATGGAATCGAAAGTCAGACTTCTTCTGGCTTTTTCCCGGTTAGGGGTCACCACAGTGGATCACCTGTCCACTCATGACTGGTAGTGGAGTTTTATATTGTCGAGTTGCCAGCCCGGCCCCCAATCTTCCACAGAAGGCACACACACATGCACTCACTCATGCCTAGGGCCAATTTAGAGTGTCCAATCCACCTACAGCATGTCTTTGGGAATGTGGGAGGAAACCGGAGCACCCAGAGGAAACCCACAAGACCACAGGGAGGACATGCCTACTCTGCACAGAAGGCACCCCAGCCAAGAATCAAATCAGAGAACCTCTTGCTGTGAGGCAGCAATGCTAACCGCTGCACCACTGTGGCCACCCAATCAAAAGTCAGACTAAGAAACTTTATTTAAATTACTCCTCATGTTAAGAAAATAAAGATGATCGGAATCATGTTTGTCTATATATCACAAAACAAAGCATATTACTGATCCTGTGAATACAAGGAAGCAAAGAATGAAATAAAACTGGCTATACTTAGTGGACAGAAAAGCTACTGCTGGAACAAAAACAGACGAGTTCCGTAATCTTAGGAAGTTCTAAAAATATATTGATAAACTACTACACCAAAGACATATACCTATTCCTTGTTTATCCCCAACTTAAATGAACTAATGGGTCATTTTAGTTCCCACTTTCCCAATTTTTTCTAACAAGCTATAACAAATGTAAAATTATCCTACCAGATCCTAGCTTAGACAGAATGCACATCCTTAATAATTATTACTGTTGCACTGGTCAGTATGATTAAGAAATAATCTCAGTCTCTTGATTAATTTCAATGATTTCTTATATGTCCAGCAAAGCAGCAAAAACGTTGTTGAGACACATTTTGTTATATTTGTCAAAAACTTTATACAAGTGCAAAATATACCAGTTCAACAATGCAATTACTTTTTTTTCTTTTTTCAGCCAGCTCACTTGGCCCACTAAGAAAACAATTAGTAATAATACAATGCTCAATATAGGATATAAAAGAACGTCAATATTTACTGCAGTTCATCAAAATAAAATTTACTACGGATTTTCAATACATTGCTTATCATGGTTAGAATTTTGCTGTTACCAATACTCTCCACTGCTAAATTTTGCTCAGTGACTAATCTACACATGCAAGTGTCAACATTGGCAAACTAATTAAGCTGGTTATTATCATCTGCTGTTTGTCTCATAAGTATTGCCAGATCAACAAATTGGTATGTAGGTGCAAGTTCCTGAAGTTAGTAGGCATGCTTTTGAAAATAATTCCCTTTAGAATAAAGTCCATGTTAAACAGCTATGTATTTAAGCAAGCACTAAAGGATCGTTTTTGCAGGCAACATTGTTGCATCTATGGCATAACTTAAAGCTTGTGCACTGCCATTTGTACATGTTCTTTACAAAACTTAATCCATTTTTGTATCTGGTTTATAATCAGCTGTTTGCTGTGAGTAAGTATACTGTCATTTATTTAGTTTATTATTAAGAAGATAGGATTTTATTAGCTTAGCTAGATTTCTATTCCTCTGTTCATATTCCTAACTTGTATCAGTTTATATCTAATTGTGTATTTTATATGTCTGGAGCTGTTCTCCTTGGGACCCCACTGAAAATGGGATAATCCCAGTCAGACATTCCTATTCATCAATTCTAAATCAATAAGGAAAGGGAACAAATAAATAAGTATTAATTGCACAGCAACTGTGTGTATCACATTACTGCTTTGTCAAATTCTGAAATATTCAACTTATTTGCCATTGCCTAATATCTGACAGGTGTTTTATTACCATTTCCAAAGGGTTATCCAACAAGGCAAATAGAGGGACTGTGATGTAAGAAAAAAGCTCCCTACTGAAATGTTTGCACTTGAAATGCCAAGTGCTGACAAGCCGGGGAAAAAGACTGCAAACTCAGGAAATTAGCAAATCTCAAAGATCGCTCTTTTCCTTTAAACTTTATTTTTTTTTTTGCAAGCTGGTGAGCCCCTCTGCACCCCCTGATGTAGGAGCAAGTCCCCACACCCTAAAACTTATATATACTAACTCTGAGATCACCATACCTCAGAGAAAAGGAAATATTCTGAGAAATGGTCATCTTGAACTCAGTATATACTGTATAAGTCCATTTTCAGCCACTCAGTCTCTATATTTCAGGACTCTCTCTAGCAGGTCCCAGCATTTCAAATGGTTACCAAAAAGTGGACCATGAAATGGTAAAATACTTAAAAATAAAAAAGCACATGCATACTCATGCACACACACACACACACACACACACACACACACACACACACACACACACACACACACGCACACGCGCACACACGCACACACGCACACATGCACAAATGTGCACAAAACTTAAAAAAAAGTTGCATTTACTTCACTAAAACCTGTTAGACTATCTGAAAAGGGGCCAGTCTGCACATGCTTAACCAAACAGAATACCTATATATCTTATCTTTCATCTAAGTATTTGTTCTGCATAATGTATTATGGAAATGCTATAACTAGGGTTAAGGCATGTAACTGTAATCATAAACCTTCCAGTTCAAAATAACAAAACTTTAATTTTAAAACTCTGCAGTAAATTATTATGCCAAAAATGTATCATCTGAAAATAATCATGATAATAATACTTTAATAATGCCAGAGGTGTGTTTGAATCTGTCCCCATATCTGGGCCTCTGTTCAGATTCTGGGAAGGATACAGTACTGAAATGGGAATCAGTGCTTGTGCTTTTAACTTCAGATTGCTCACTCAGGGAGGTGGAACATTCTGATCCTGTATATGCTAAATAGTATGGAAGTTCATTTAATATCTTACCTTACTCTCCCATTTCCAAGTTATGTGGCATGAGATCTTAGAAGTTCAAGATAGGTGATAAATATAGGTGACTTTGGTTGCATTGTACTTTCTAGATATGTATTATGAAAAAACTCATAATCTCAGTAACTTGGATTACCATAGCCACATAGGCACATAGGTGGTTACTGGGCTATTGACCCAAAAGTCTTTATAAGCCTAGCTGTATGTACCCAATATAATACTTGAGAAACCCAATATAAAGGATCTTGCCAAAACTTGAGATCTTAGTTAGCAACAACTGCACATATCTATGAAATGGCAGGAATTTATAGTTTCCCATCCAGTCATCTAGGCTATGCTTAAACAGTGTCATAAGAGAGGCTCTGTTTGATATGAATTGGTAGCCTATTACAGAGGAATGGCAACCTCTGAGAGACATAGGTGTCTCTCAAGCAGGCCCTATTTATGTCATATTAAGGTTCCTGGAGTGGATGACCATTGTCCCATTTGACTTGTGGATGTGCAGCATTTCCATTAGGGTTGGATCCGAGATTGCTCTGTAAGTCAGGCACAAGTATCCTCTGAGTAGTCTGTATGATACTGAGTATAGTGGCAGTGACTTCAGTCTGTCACTGAATGACATGTGCTGGAGACCCAAAATTTTCTTGGTTAGAAATCTCTGAGGTCTTTCTAGTCGTTGCAGCTGCCTGGTACAGTATATACCAATGGGAGCATTGTTCTCAATTATTGGCTTGATGAGGGTCGAGTACAGGGCTATTATGACTTATTTCGCTCTTGAGGCAATGCCTTTGCTAATGAGGTGTGCAACATAGAATGCCTTCCTTCCTACAATAGACACAGGGTGGTCAAAGTTTAGGCTACAGTCAACTTGCGTTCCCAAGTCTCTCACTGCTGAGTTGTTACTTAGAGTATTATTATTCATATGATAGCCTGCAGGGATATCATTTTTACAGAAGAGGATGATAATGCATTTTTTAGCACTGAGTTTGAGTCCATGGCTTTGGCACTAATCATTGGTTTGTGTAAGCCCCTTTTGAAGTATATTGACATCGTTTGAGGATTCAATAATTGTACTTAATTTTCAGTCATCAGCAATCTTAGTCAGCAACAGCTCCTCTGATTTGGCCTGAACTTCTGAGAAGTATATTCCAAACAATAGGTGGCCCAGCACTAACTCCTGTGGAATTCCACTGGTGACAGGTCTCTGGTTGAGGTAAAGCCCCGATTTTGACTGAGTGTGATCTGCCAGTGAGACAGTTAGCAACCTACCTGATGACATAAGGGTTTATATTCAAGTGGGAGAGTTTATCAATGATGCTTGAATGCGGGATTGTGTCAAAGGCCTTGGCTAAGTCAAGGTAGGCTGTATGCATGGATTTGCCTTTGTCTATGGCTCTGGTGACATTTTTAAAGAAGTCCATCAGGTTTAAACGGCATGGCCTGCCTTTGACAAATCCAAACTGTGTCAGATCAAGGGTTTGGAGACCACCTATAGCCTTATTTATAAGGTCTATGATAATTCATTCCACAGCCTTACAGTATAGGTCTGTAGTTCCAAGGGTCTGCTGCTGTACCCCCTTTATGAAAGGGAATGGCATTTCATTCAGCAGGGACAAAACCAATACTCAGGCTGTGATTGAAGAGAGTACTTAATGGAATTGCTAATTCATGTTTTAGACCATTTGAAACACAACCTGGGATGCCATCTGGTTCCATAGAGGCTGTGTTTTTAGCCTTGGAGAGACTATTAATGACTTGTTCTTTGGAGAGGTGGGTGAGATGTAGAGACAATGCTTTGTGTAATGTTTGGAGGGGACAGGGGGGTGACATTTTCACCAAACATGCCAGCTAATAAGTTAGCTAATTTTGCAGGATCAGTGTGTGTGTGTAATGCCATACACAGCTGGTTCAGCACATGTCTGGGTCCTACCTTTTATGTTATGGATATAGCTGAAGAATGCCTTATGGTTATCCTTAGCTGCGGTTGTTAAATTTTTTCGAAGTTGTCTTATTTGTTTGTTCAAGCTGAGGAGGGTGTTCTTACAGTGCTGGGATCTCTCTTTTTTTATTCCTAGAAAACAACTTCTTCCTCTTGTTGTATAACTTATTAATGATGGATGTCCCTCAGGGAGGCTTGTTTTTTCTTGAGGATCTTGTTTTGATCCTATCAGGTACAGCTGTGTCAATACATTTGTATAAGTGCTTGCACAGGGCATTTGTGTATTCCTTAGTATATTTGTCAATACCATCTGTAGGAACAGGAAATTGGAAATTATTTATGCCATCCCTTAGGAGGGTATAATTAGTTTTGGTGAATTTTATTTAGCCGGATTACACCTAAGAGGGGTTCACATGTTATAGCTACTTCAAATGTGACTGATCTGTGATCAGATTTAACTACTGATGGTCCTGTACTTGTGGTAGTGTAATGGTCACCCATGTTGTTGAGGACTAGGTTGAGAATATTTGAGCCCCTTTTGGAGTTGCATACTATTTTTTCCAGGGATTTACTGTTAACAAAGTCCAAGAACCTTTGTGAAAGCATGTTGTTACTTGTATAACTTTCCCAGTCTTTGCAAAGTTAACTCTCTGAATCCACTGACACACCAGCTTTCTCACAGGTATAAGGAAAATCACATGACTGATTTAAATAGCTGTCTTTGATTTAATCTTACTTCATGTCAAAAACTAAAGTAATCCTGAATTAATAAGGGCCCATGCTTTCATTCCACACGTTAACAATTTAGTACTGCCAACTTTAACTGTTGCATCTCTGGGTCTTTCTCAGTGTATAACATGAATTTATTTTTTGTCTTTCCTTTGTGAGGAGACTATACACAGCTATAGCAAATACTTTTAATCCATTGTCCAGAAAGCCATCATTATTTTCCTTGGGGCAGGCCTTGCAGAGATCATAAAACTCATGTATTTCTTTGTCTGGTGAGTTCCTCACTTTTTGGTCAGAAGACTTAGCATTATCTGATGAATATACAATGGAGCTCAATATAAGGGTTTCTGAGAAATGCTTAGCAATGTTTTTTGGTCTGATTCCATAGTACAGCCTGTCATAAGCATATCTGTTAACATGGCCATATAGAATGAGTGATAACTCTTAATTCGTGTATATCTATTATGGGAATATTCATGGCTGTAGGTCCTTATTTCAATCATTTTCCATCCTACAACAGACTACATCTGAGCCCAAACTAACTGACATCCATTTATATAACCAGCAGCTCTCTTGAACTGTAGTATTTCAGGATGAGATCCACTTTTACTAGTTTCATTGCAAAACATAATGCCAGTTAATGCACAGAATAAACATATAGTTAAGTAACCACAAACTCAAAACTTCAGATCTTCTTTGTGAGTGAAAAAATGGATGATAATGTGCAATATAAATTGCCTGAAAGCATGGAAGTACTGTTGACTAAGTATATCATGTGCTGTTGTGTTGTGTAATAAGTACACAGCACATCATAGCAGCTGTTATACTAACAAAGGGTATATGTGGCAGTGCAAAATAGCAGTGTTATCCCAAAGATTAGTAAGTTACAGCTCTGTGGACCATGGGCTGTACTGTTAGCAGTGATTGAAATGAATGATATATTAGGAGAATGTGCATGTAATATTAAAAAGCATTTAAGATACATATATTTATATCTGGTAACGCTCAATCAATTGTACTTGTGCAGACCAGGGCAACTGTGTTACTAATGAGCAAAATGTAATCAAAATTGTAATGGTTGCTCAGCTAGGGCAATTCCTAGTAAATGCTCTGTGATGTCAGTTAACAATGCTGCCACTAAACCTCTGGGCATGCACTCTTGGTGCTAAGAATATGCAACAAAACACATGTGCTGGGCTTTCTATTAAAGCTGCTAGTATACTATTTAAATGGTTAGCTTATTTCTTTCTGTAAACTGGCAATTTCACATATATAATATAGCATTTGAGGGTAGATGTAATGCATCACAGATGGAAGTATTTCACTACTTACAAACATCCAAGTGTGATACATGAAGGTATATGTCATGGTACAGCACTTTTTAGTTAAGTAAAGTCATATACTGTATATGAGGGACTATTCTTATTTCCAGGCCTGTTAAACCTGGAAATGGAGGCATGACTCCATCTGAATGGTGTAACGACACTGACACTTTAAGAAAAGGATGTTTTTCATATTGTCATCAACCAGGTGCATGCCTAATTTTAGTTATTTATTTATTTACAATTGTTTACCAGAAAAGACCGACTGGGCCAGAAGCCCATTTTCGGCAGAGGCCCCAGGAGAAAAGCTCCACAGAAATATAAGCAAAGTACAATAATTAAATATTACAATAGTATAGATCACTGTGAGAAAAATAACATTAGTAATATGTGCATATTAAATAATAGTTATGAACAAATGAGGTTTTCTTTATATATATATATATATATATATATATATATATTTATATATATATCTGAGTAGTAATGATACTGGGAGAGGAAGAAAATGAGGTAAGGAGTGGAGAGTGTGTTGAAAGAGTTATAGATTTCTTCTCAGTTAGGTTTGGTGCAGGAGTAATGCCACTTTTTGGATAGATTTTCAAATAGCAGTTGTTTGAAATTGGTAGATTCAGGTTTTTTTTTGGAGGGTGAGGGGTAAAGAGTTCCATAATTTGAGAATAGGGCTTTACCATGAGTGTTGTTCGCTTTGTTTACTGTAAGAAAGTTTCTGTCTGAAGATCTCTTAGACTTCGTGGGCATGAGTAGGGAACAACAAGTTCCTTGAGGGATGGGCAATTGTCATGATGGAAGATGATATTGTGTGTGAATTTAAGCTGGTAGAGATGGAGAAGTTTAGGTAGCCCAAGCCAATTTAATTTATGTAAAGCAATACAGTGGTGGGTTTGGTGGGGAGGGTTGGCTGTGAAGTGGGCTATTTTGTTGTAGCAAGTTTCCAATTTGGTTAACACTGATCATTTTAAGTTGGTAAAGAGGGGGAAAGCATATAGGAGCTTAGAGAGGGGGAAGGTTCTGCATATGGCTAGCCTGGTATTGTCAGTGCGGAACGGCTTGCTTCTACAAAGTGAGCCAAGTTTGAAATGAACTTTCTTAATTGTGATGGCTATGTGTTAGTCAAATCTGAGTTTGTTGTCCATTGTCATGCCAAGGAGTTTTGTATGCTCAACTGGTTGGATGACTGTGTTGTTTGCTGGGAAAAATGGTGAAAGGAGGGGTGGTCAGTGATTGTGTGCTACTCATAAATAGCAATTAACTGTGTATTTTAGGGTTTAGGATTAGTTGTGATTTACTTAGGTATGTTTCTATATAATTAAAAGCTTGTTGGGCTACTATTTGGAAGTCTGATAAGGTATCTACTAAGCAGATTAAAGTTAAACCCTCTGCATACTGAATTACTTTAACGTGTGTTGTGGATGAGGCTAGATCATTAGAGAAGATGTTGAAAAGGGGCCCTTGTATGGATCCTTGGGAGACTCTGGCTGAGATAGGCAGAAGTGATGAGCATTTGGATTTCCATCGTACTGCTTGCTGTCTGTCAGAAAGATAGCTTAGGAACCAAGAGAGGGAAGTCTTTCATAGGTATAGCGAGGCAAGAGTATTAAGGAGTTTCTGATGGGAGACAGTGAAGAATGCTTTTGATATGTCTAGGAAGAGTGATGCTACTTGCTAGTTTGAATTTCTGAGCTGGTTGATGATGTTAGAGAAATTAATTAGGGCTATGGTGGTGCTGTGTTTCGGTCTGAAACCGTGTTGGGAGGGAGAGATAAGGTTGTGAGATAGCAGGTATTGTAGTAATCGAGTCATTTATGTCTACCAGTCCATATACAGTGCTGACAGTGAAGCTTCATCATTTGTTATGGACATTGATTAGCTTTGATTTTTGCCATTCTACATGTCTCTTCCTACAATGAATTTGTACCATGCAAGAAAGCAGGAGCAGGACAAGCAAACATCTGAGACATACAAGATGTATCCATTTATTTTAATACAGAAAATGTTTATCAAAAGTGGATTACAGCTATAAATTTTGCCTTCTAAAAGATGATGTATATTAGAAACATGTTAATGTTTTGCATTTACCTCAACATGCTCCATAACATCACCAAATCATCCCTAAATGTGAGGTCTTCTAATATAATTTTCGTTGTTGTGAATGATATGATATTAGGAGAAGTGATTAATAGAGCAGCACAATAAAATCCAATGAAAATGTTCCTTTTATTCCAAACCCACCTTTTTTGCATGTTGAATAAGGAAGTCTTGGTCATTCAAATATCAAACCTTACCATAAGTTTCAGACAACAGAACAACTGCAGAAAACAAGGACTTGGGACTCCTATTAATTGGCAGTAAATCGAATCTTAAGCTTCCTCAGGCAATAGCTTTATTTACGTGGCTGGGAAAGGAAGCTCTAGTAGAAGCAGAAGGTGATCTCACTGAACAACAAACTGCTGACACGATATGCATTCCCCATCTTAGCACACATGCTGAATTCTATATTCTCTTTTTAACAGCATAACTGCAGAAAAATCTCTTGAAACTTTTCCAAGATAGGTATGAAGCATATCTATCAACATCTTAGAACAAGAAACCATAGGATCATAGGGAGTTACTAGGCTAATGGCCCTAGGGCCCTTATAAGCCTAGCCAAGTTCTGCCATTGTTTCCACGATCAGCACCTATTGCCCCATCAAAGAGAGACATAGGTGAACCCCTGGCATAAATTTAGTTACCCATCCAATAATCCAGATTGCTCTTGAAGAGCGCCAAAGAGGTGCTCTGCTTGAAATGAATCGGGAGTCTCTTCCATAGGTGTGGTAACCACTGGGAGACAAAGCTGTCCCTCCGGCATGTTCTGTTAATGTCACATAACAAGTTAAGGTCTTTAGAGTGAGTAAACCACGAGCCATTGGACTTACGGATATACAGCATTTCCAATAAAGCAGTCAGAGATTGCCTTATACACAAGGCAGAGATTGCCTCTGAGTAGTCTGTATGAAATGTAGTAAACAGAGTAAAGTGACAGTAATTTCAGCAGACAGACATAGGACAGATGCTGAAGAGCTTGAATTCTCCTTGTGAGGAACTTCTGTGGTCTCTCCAATTGCTGCAGGTGCCTGGATAGGTACATAACAAAAGGGGCGTTGCACTCAATTATTGGCCCGATGAGGGAAGAGTACAGGGAGGATATAATTTCTTTTTTTCTGGAGGCAATGCTGTTACTTATGAGATGAGCAATATAGATTGCCCTTCTTACCACTGTGAAGACATGGTGATCAAAGGTAAGGTTGCTGTCAATGTGTGTGCACAAGTCTGTCACCACTGAATGTATGCTTAGGGTGTTTCCATTAATGTGGTAGTTAGCTGGAACATCGCTGCTACAAAATGGATAATAGTACATTTTTGCATTGAGTTTAAGGCCATGACTTTAACACCAGTCATTAGATTATATAATATGATCCTGTAGGATGTTGACATTGTTTGGGATTCTATGACCACTCCCAGTTTGTAGTCATCAGCAAACTTTGTCAGCCACAAACCCTTAGTTTTTGCTTATACTTTGGAGAAATAGATTCCGAACAATAGAGGTCCCGGTAATGATCCCTGAGGAACACCACTGGTTACAGGACTGCTGTTGGAGGTAGATTCCTCTATTTTGACTGTATGGGTTTTATCTGTGAGCCAGCTGGTGACCCACCTAATGATATAAGGCTTGATGCCTAACTGGGTGATTTTGTCAATAATGCTGAAAATCTTGAAAAATCCATAAACAATAGGGGACAAAGGCCAAAAAAATATGTACAGTTTTTAAAATATTTCTCTAACAAAATTAGAAAATGGATACAATAACAGGTTTTGCATTAACAAGAAATTAAAGATATAAAGCCTGAAACTTAAATTTCTGTCATTATTTTCTGACTTAACTCATAAATGATTTTCTAATAATGTGCCCAAAAAACAAAATGTTTTGGAGAAACAGGCTGAAGATATGAGGCAAACATTTGGACAATTGACAGGTATGGTATGAAGAAAAAAACAAATGTGGCTATGCCAGAAAATAAGAAACTCTAAACAACAATTCTATATGGGTACAGAAAAATTATGATTTTCTTTTCTCTGTATATTAATAGATAGGCAAAAGAAACTTGAGGCAGCCATTCAGATATAGAGATGGCTGAAATACAAAAAGAGATTCCATTGTATTTGAAACTGATGTTAGAAAACTCAAAAAAATGAGACAGTTTCAATTCATTTTAATTGTTGGAACCTGTCTTCTGAAATACTGCTTTGCAGACTATCTGCAAATATACAGAGCTGAGTATATATTTTTTGGTTATAGAGTTTGTTAATTGTTGCTTAGATCTCTGTTGAAACTGTTGTCTCAATGTTCTGAGACACTGATCTGCAAATATACAGAGCTGAGTATATTTTTTTGGGTTTTAGAGTTTGCACTGTTAGTTGTTGCTTAGATCTCTGTTGAAACTGCCCCCCACCCCCATTTTTGCCGTGTCTTCAGTTTGTATAACTGGTTTTTACAGCTTGTGTGTTATCTAACTCAAGGATCACTTAATCTGACCTGTTAGTAACAGCCTGCATTTAATTGCTGGAACCTGTGTTCTGAAAGACTGCCTTCCAGACTATCTGCAAACATAGAGAACTGAGTATATTTTTTTGGTTATAGAGTTTGTTAATTGTTGCTTAGATTTCTGTTGAAACTGTTGTCTCACTGTTCTGAGAGACTCATCATCATCATCTTCTTCTTTCAGCTGTTCCTGTTTCTTCCTGTCCTCTGCACCTTGCTCTGTCACACCAGCCACCTGCATGTCCTCCCTCACCACATCCATAAACCTTATCTTAGGCCTTCCTCTTTTCCTGTTACCTGGTAGCTTCATCCTTAGCATCTTTTTCCCAATATACTTAGCATCCCTCCTCAGCACATGTCCAAACCAATGTAATCTTGCCTCTCTGGCTTTGTCTCCAAAGCTTCCAACCTGGGCTGAACCTCTAATATACATATTCCTAATCCTGTCCACCCTTGTCACAACCAGTGCAAATCTTAGCATCTTTAACTCTGCCACATCAAGCTCAAACTCCTGCCTTTTTGTCAATGCCATTGTCTCCAACCCATATAACATAGCTGGTCTCACTACCCTCTTATAGACCTTCCCTTTCACTCTTACTGGTACTCATCTGTCACAAATCACTCCTGACACTCTTCTCCTCCCAGTCCATCCTGCATGTACTCTCTTTTTCACCTCTCTTCCACACTCACCGTTACTCTGAACTATTGATTCCAAGTATTTAAACTCATCCACCTTTGCCACCTCTACTCCTTGCATCCTCACCATTCCTCTATCCTCCCTCTCATTCACACACATATATTCTGTCTTAGTCCTGCTGACCTTCATTCCTCTTCTCTCTAGAGCATATCTTCATCTCTCCAGGGTCTCCTCCACCTGTTCCCTACTCTCACTACAGATCACAATGTCATCTGCAAACATCATAGTCCACGGGGACTCCTGTCTGATCTTGTCTGCCAACCTGTCCATCACCATTGCAAATAAGAAAGGGCTCAGAGCTGATCCTTGATGTAACCCCACCTCCACCTTAAATGCATCCGTCACTCCCACCGCAGACCTCACCTTTGTCACACTAACCTCGTACATATCCTGTACCACTCTTACATACTTCTCTGACACTCCCGACTTCCTCATTTAATACCACAACTCCTCTCTAGGCACCCTGTCATATGCTTTCTCTAAGTCTAAAAAAACACAATGCAACTCCTTCTGACCTTCTCTGTACTTTTCCATCAACACTCTCAGAGCAAACATCACATCTGTAGTGCTCTTTCCCGGCATGAAACCATACTGCTGATCACTAATCATCACGTCCCTTCTTAACCTAGCTTCCACTACTCTTTCCCATAACTTCATGCTTTGACTGATCAATTTAATCCCTCTGTAGTTACTACAGCTCTGCACATCACCCTTATTCTTGAAAATTGGTACAAAAACACTTTTTCTCCATTCCTCAGGCATCATCTCACTTTCCAAGATTTCATTAAACAATCTGGTTAAAAACTCCACTGCCATTTCACCTAAACACATCCACACTTCCATAGGTATGTCATCTGGACCAATAGCCTTTCCATTCTTCATCCTCTTCATAGCTATCCTTACTTCCTCCTTGCTGATCCATTGTACTTCATGATTCACTATCCCCACATCATCCAACCTTCTCTCCCTCTCATTCTCTTCATTCATCAACCCCTCAAAGTACTCTTTCCATCTCCTCAACACACTCTCCTCACTTGTGAGTATGTTTCCCTCATTATCCTTTATCACCTTTACCTGCTGCACATCTTTCCTAGCTTGGTCCCTCTGTCTAGCCAATCAGTACAGGTCCTTTTCTCCCTCCTTGGTGTCCAACCTTTCATACAACTCTTCATATGCCCTATCCTTAGCCTTTGTCACCTCTCTCTTTGCCATGTACCTCATATCCTTATACTCCTGTCTACTTTCTTCATCTCTCTGACAATCCCACTTCTTCTTTGCCAACCTCTTTCTCTGTATACTCTCCTGTACTTCCTCATTCCACCACCATGTCTCCTTGTTGTCCTTCTGTCCAGATGTCATGCCAAGCACCTTTCTAGCCATTTCCCTTACTAGCTCTGCTGTAGTTACCCAGCTATTTGGTAACTCTTCACTGCCACCCAGTGCCTGTCTTAACTCATCCCTGAACTCCACCTCACAATTATCCTTTTTCAATTTCCACCATTTGATCCTTGGTGCTGCCCTCACACTCCTCCTCCTCTTCTTGATCTGATCTGTAAATGTACAGAGCTGAGTATATTTTTTTGGTTTTAGAGTTTGTACTGTTAGTTGTTGCTTAGATCTTTGTTGAAACTGTGTTGTCCTATCCACTCTTCCTACTTTTGGCTTGTTGTTTAAATTTGGTGGCTTTTGCAATTGCCTGGCCCACTGTAGATATGATCTGGGACACTCCCCCAGTCCCATCTCTTTACCACATTCTACCTAATAAACTCTTTCTGAACTTGCTTTTAGTCCTTTTTAATTTAACTGCATTTTTTAAACTGAGTTTGGTCTAATATTGCTACATACTCAAGTGTGCTAGCTTGCACTGCATGTGAATTGTTTTTACTACTGTTTTTGCTACTTTTCTGTAAACAAAGAAAAATAAAAAAAACTGTATGCCTGTTTCCTACCTTTCCGGTAACTAGTGTTCCAGATACAGATTTGCTATATCCAGGACTGTATGTAAGCTTCTGAGCTTCCCAAGCTTTTCTGTTTTGGAGGGAAGCCTTCTAGCTTATCAGTGGGAGTGGTAAGCACTAGGTAACCTGTCTACCACATAAGGAGTGGTTCTGGTCCAGAAATTGTAGTTATTGGCCGTTTGGGCAATCTCTTCCATCTCTCTCAACTTTCTGATTTGAAAGCCTGCATTTGGACTTGTTTCTGTCCTGTAACTCGTCTAGTGCAAATACAGATTCTTAGTTTTAGCACTTAAATTTGCTTATTCATGCTCAGCACTTGTTCAGAACTTGTAAGCACTAAATAAGCTATTAATTACTATAGCACTCAATCTTCCTCATTACCTAGAGGAAAACAGTTTTTGTACATAATTTTCTGACTTGCTTAGAGAAAAACAGCTCTTATACTCACTTTCCTCACTTATATAGAGGAAAATATTTTTTTATTCAGGCATGTCCAAGGGTCAGCTCCCAGTGTTCTCTCCTGTCTATCTGATGAATCTGGGCATCTTGCAAAGCAGAAATTGCCTCATGTAAACAGACAACCCTCTCCTCCTACCACCCAATACTACAACCTGTGAGAGATGCACTTATCTAGCCAAAATAGAGGTAAAGCTCTCTCCAACCAAGACTGAACTTGACAGTCATGAGCAGAAGGTAAACATTTGCATCACACCACACTCATCACATAGTCTCACTAAATCTACACCACCAAAATCCACACATAGTAACACAAAAACATTTGCGGAGGCTCTCAATAATAATCTGTCTAAGCAACAGAGACCTCCAAAGCAGAAACGCAAGCAACCTCCATCTCCCAAGACAACCCAAATGACACATAGCCCACAGACTCATTGTTCCACTCAACCACAGTCAATAAGGCAAAACAACGACTTCAACAATTGGCTAAGCTTCTGGTCTCATTCTAAGGGCATCCAGTATCTGTCTGCTTGGGATGACATGGTCGACAGACCATGAGGCTTTGCCACAGATGGCCTGCACCTGTCACCCCTGGGATTCTGGATACTGGCTAAGGTTCTTGCTGCCCCTATAGTGCCTTTTTTAGGCAAGGTTCAAATAACAAATTCACCACCATAACATGAACAGGCGAGCAAAAACTGAGGGTAATGCTACTCAATGTTAGAAGTCTAAATCTCAAAATGCATTCACTGGAGGCACTCCTTAAAATGGAGAACATCAATATCTGTGCAGTGATTGAGATCTGGTTCAAGGCTCCAGAGAGCACCCCTGCACTACCAAGATATAACTCATACAACACTTTTCGGCCATGTAACCTGGACTGAAACACCAAAGGCGGAGGTGTGTCCATATTCATTAAGGATATCCACACCTCCAGGCTAGTTGGTTAGCATAATGCATCTGAGGTTATCCAAGTGCAACTAACTCTGGGCAAAACTGCAATCCAAATTGTAGCTTGCTAGAGATCCCCCACCATGCCGCAGGATTCCTACTCCTCTTTTCTTGATGTACTGGAAAATATTAGGGTTCAACTAAACACCCTAATAATGGGTGACTTCAACTACCCCAACATTAACTGGGAAAACTACTCGTGTGCCAACTCCTTAGCTCAATGCTTTCTGGAATTCATAAACTCCAGTGCCCTGGATCAACCTATCCACACCCCCACCAGGGGCAAATATCCTAGACCTAGTCATTACCAACATGAGTGACCAGTGTTCCACACCTGAAGTCAACTCCTTGTTGGTCTGATCTGACCATAAGCTAATCACCATTGATATCCACATCCCGCCCCCACCCCCATTAAGGGAACCACAGTAAAAATTTCTCCAAAGCCACCTTCATGCTTCTTAAGACAGAAGTGGTGAACTTCATGACAACCATGCAGATGGACAATACAGTTACAACTTCTGAATCCTACACAAATGCACTCTATAAGCACTTACACGAGTGCATGGATTGTGCTATCCCAAATAGAACCAAGATGCTATCCTCCAAAAAAAGGAAGCCAATCTGATGGTCCCCTGCCATAAACAAACTGTACAACAGAAGAAAGAAACTGTTGCAAAAGAGAGTAAAATCCCATGAGTGGAGGAGCTCCCTGGTCAGCCTCAGTTAGAAGCTGAGATCCCTTATAAGATCCTCCAAAGCTAGCTATGAAAACAAAATCACCACTAATTCCAAGGACAACCACAAAGCATTCTATAGCTATGTCAAGAATCTCATTGGCAACACCCAGATCTGCTCTGAGGTACAGCACAAAAGCAAGAAAATTACAGAACCAACTGATATTGCCAACATCCTGGCAGATAGGTTAAGTGCTAACTTTACCCCCCTTTAACCCCCTATAGGGCCCATATCTATACAGGAAGAATGCAGAGTCCCTGTAATCACAACTATGCAGGTAAAAGCTGCACTCTCTAAAGCCAAAAACACAGCATCCATGGGACCGGACAACATCCCAGGCTGCGTTTTACACTAACTTCAGAATGAACTGGCTCCTCACTTAAACACCATGTTCAATAATAGCCTCACATCAGGCTTTGTGCCCAATGAATAGTGCACAGCAACAGTTATCCCACTCCACAAAGGGGGAGCCACCACTGATCCCAGGAACTATCGACCTATTAGCCTGACGAGCCTGGTCTGCAAGGCCATGGAATGTATCATCATGGAACTCATAAACAAAACATTGTAACCTCCAATCTCTGAATCCCACACAGTTCGGGTTTGTGAAAGACTGATCTTGCCTCCTGAACCTGATCGACTTCTTTGAGGCAGTCACCAAAGCCGTAGATGAGGGTAAGGTGGTTCACACAACCTATCTTGACCTTGCTAAGGCTTTCGATACCATCCCCCATTCTGGAATTATAGCTAAACTCACTAAACTAGGTATAAATCCCTGTCACAAGATGGGCTGCCAACTGGCTCACTGACAGAACCCACACTGTAAAAGTTGCAGACTCCAAATCTGACCTCAAAGAAGTGACAAGTGGAGTACCACAGGGTTCTGGCCTGGGACCTCTCCTGTTTGGTATCTACTTTTCTGAAGTACAGGCTAACACAGAAGGCCTCTGGCTAACAAAGTTCACAGATGACTGCAAACTAGGAGCCATAGTCAAGTCCCCAAATGATGTGGACATCCTACAGAAGGGCCTCACTGAGACAGATGCCTAGTGTCAGAGCCATGGCCTCAAGCTCAATGCCAAAAAGTGCAGTGTCATCCCCTTTGGTAAAAACTCTGTAGCCATGAACTACCACATAGGCAGCAATCTAATAAACACCGAATGCGTGATAAGACACCTTGGGACCCAGGTGGACAGTAGTCTCTCCTTTGATAGTCACATGGTCACAGTAGTCAGGAAGTCCTTCTACATGGCACACCTCATCATAAAAGGGTTCTCATCCAGGAAAAAAGAGGACATTGTTCCCCTCTACTCGACACTCATTAGACCCATTATAGAGTACAATGCCCCTTTTGGAATGTACCTCACAAGACATCTGCAGCAGCTGGAAAGACCACAGAAGTACCTCACAAAGAGGATTACTGGCCTCAAACAAATGCCCTACACTGACCACCTCAAAAAACTCCAGCTTTACTCCATAGCATATCACCTACTCTGAGGTGATCTGTGCCTAACATATAAAGCCATGTCAAACCCAGAGCTGTTGGACATGCTACACCTAAAAAAATCCCAATCCCTGCAAGCTACATGCTCTAGGGACCTAAACCTTGTCACCACAATAAACAGGACATGTTGGAGGGATAGATTCCTGTCCCAGAGACTTCCCATACTCTGGAACAGGCTACCCATCTATGTCAAGCAAAGTTCTTCATTAGCACTCTTCAAGAAAAATCTTGATGAGTGGATGGGAAATAGGAAATACACCTCGGCGATCACTTCTGTGTCTCTGCTCAACAGTTGCACAGGAAAATAACTTTCTTGGGTGGTGTAAGCCAGGGAGCCTTGTTGGCTAGTCTTATGTAGGCCCCTGGGCTGATAGCCTAGTACCTACCTATGAACCTATTATGAAGCATTATGGGTCATTGAATAGTTTCTTATTTAATGTGTTCTACAGCTCTGATGCAGAATACATATAGATTTAGTTAAATCAATGTTTAGTAAGAGCAAGACTGAGAAATACCTAATTTTCTATTATCTGTACCCACCACCAGCACCTCTATACCCCCCCCCACACACACACACACACACACACACACACGCACATGCACACACACACACACACACACACACACACACACACACACACACACACACACACACACACATTTTCCTACTGGATATTGCATCTCTGTTTAGGTAGGATGATGTTGCAAGTTTCAGGAGGTTAAGTGCACTCCTCATAATAGTGAAAACCTAAGCATGGTTAGAAGGAAATATTCTAAGTTTAAAACTGTTGTACCTCAGAGAAATTCATACTCCCTGAGGTACAGCAGTCTTATTCTTACTATATATAAGTGGTGAGGTTGTGGGGGTGCAACCCCCTCCAACCACCACCCACTACCACTACATCAAGGAAGAATGATTTTAATGGGCAATAGTTACTTTTGCAGTTCACTTTTGTTTTTCAAAGCACAGTAACATTTTCAAAGCTCTGAAATTCACATTTAGGACTCTAGTAATTCTTGCAAAATAAGGATTACTTAAAATGTGTATGAAAGATGCATAGCAGAAGATATTGTTATCAGAATATGGAACAGTTTGCATAACAATAAAATAGTGCCCCTTTAACTTTCAATTTTCCTATAGGAAAATAAATACATTGCCTCTAATTGATTCATGGAACGCATTTTAATTTAGTCCCTTAATTGTATGTGATGCTGTGGTATTTGTTACAAGACAAATGGATGTCAGTACATCTCTAAGGTTTTATAAAACCTCCATAAGTTTATCGGCTTCCTACTTTCTGTAGGTACATCCATTTTAGCAAGTCATTTTATTGCTTGGTATACTTTCTGTTCCTCTTTCTCCTTTTTTCTTCTTAAAACTGCATTAATTTTATTTAATTTACTTGTTAAATAGTTATCTCTATCAGACACAATAAACACTTTTCTGAAACTATGCTCTTAAATACAATTATAGTTTACTAAGTGATAAAGAAGATAACTCTTCTGGTGTGATTAAAAAAAAAATCTGAAAAAAATGAAATGAAAACCACACACTAAAAACAAAATGTTGCATTTTTTTTTATCCCATGCTGTCTGCAGAAAACAAAGTTACATGCAGAATGCATCTGAAAACACATTACTCTGTTACTGGGTTTAATAATGTATTCACAATTCTAAGGTTTAAACACTAGGTATTGCTCCAAAATTTGTATAATTATTTTTGTTATTCCTTATTGCAAATTCTATATTAAAATGCCTTCAGAGTAAAATTAAAATAAACGTATGCGCAATGCGACATTATAAGAATTAAATTAATTTGCTTCAAATGAAACACAAAATCGGAGTTTTCATTTTTTATGATGATAGTTTCATCTTGAATACTGCTGTTAACAGAAAATGTATTTCAAAATTGCATGTACTTTCCCTCAGGCCATGAAAGAATTGCTAGCATGATGTACATACATTTATATCAAGTTCACTTCAGCAAAATAGATTATGCATGATAAGCAACTTGTCAGATATGTAATGTAAAACATTGTTCACCAGTCACTGCTGAGTCAACTACAAGTTTAAAACAACAGCTCCTTAATATTGTTTTTGCAAAGAAGAAAATGAATAAAATATGAAAAAGAGACACAAACCACTGTGCTACTGATGACACAGCTTCTTTCACTATGTGATTTATTTACTTTCAAAAATTCAAATAGAACACATATTTTATAAGTACATAGTAGCACTAAAGAAAACACTGAACAAATAAACATATACATACATAAACACATGCATGTTTACAGTGTATGTCATTAGTTATAGTCACATATTTTCTGGAATATGAAACATTCTAATTGGTGGAAATTCATGTATATGTTGCCAATGAACTTGAATAATACACCTAATCATATCAGAATAATAAATACACTAAAAAATAATTAACTTGCACAACCAGTATTTAGCATTCACCAGTGTCATAATTACAACATAATAATAAATACAATTCTGTACTAGTTTTACATACTTTCACATATAGACTATTTTTTAGATTTTATAATTGTAATCATATGAAGGTTTCAATAAAATGTTGTCTTTGTCATCTTTACACAGCTGACTTTCTTCTTATGGAATTCATTACATCAGCGATTAAGCATAATTCCCATGTTTTATAATATGAACAGGCAGTAGTACAAAAATGTATATTTTCTAAAGATTTTTGAGTATTTGTCAGAGAGATAGCAATGTGTAAGTTAGCCTTTGTTACCTTTTACTACTGACCCGATAAAAGCCATCAGATGTCTGAGCGTTCTTAGTTAATTGATATTTTTTAATTAGAAACCTTTGTAAGAATGTTCATCTGTTTTTTTTTCCATGTGGTAATTTAAGTAGAAGATGCACTTTACTATAGAGCAAAGAAGGTGAAAAATATGTATTTTTTCTGTGTGCTTTTGTGTGCCCATGCTTGTCTCTGTGAGTGTATATGTGTGCAATGTCATGGTGACATTTTATGGCTGTAATACTTTATATCTGCATGCCTTTATAAAGACTACAAATGTATCTGACAGTTTAGGCTTGCATTTTGCAAAATAACTCTTTCAAGATTATCCCTTTGCTTATAATATAATGTATATTTAGAGATTTCCTAATGAAAATGTGACTGTTTTGCCATGTTCATAAGTCACAAAATAATATAAAAAACATTAAATTGCAAACAACACCCGCAGTTACAAACTCACAAGTGGGCAAACCCTACTGCATCTCCAACACTCCACCTAACTTATATATTCTCACTCTGAGATTATTTAATTTTATCTCTGTGAAGAGAGACATTTTTGAAACACTGTCATCTTGATTTGTAAATGCAAATCCATTACAGATTCCAGGAGTACTGGTTACTAGTGTGATAACTAGTCTTGGTACACTTCTTCAAGCAATACACTATGGTATGGAATCAGTGGAATGATCTAGCAGGTAAAAATCTATGCTTAAGCAACAAAGTCATAGACATGGGCACTGAGCTTTACAAACACAAAGTACAATGCATCTAATGCTATGTGTTTAGTCTGCTACTTGGAATACCATGGCTCATACCTCGAGATGCACAGTGCAGTTCATAATTTCATAAGAAGCGCACAGGAGCAACTGCTATGCAGTAGCATATTGGGGTCTCTAGTTCTCGGGAATGACAGACAGCAATGTGTAGCCTAACAGCACTACATTAGCAGTACCGAGTAAGGCAAATGATACTGTACAACATTCCTTAACAAATGACTACATCAGTTACTTGGTAAGGCATGCTATATAGTAGTCAGTTGCCTTAGCCTGTAGAGCTGTATGTTGCCAATATTTTTGAAAGAAATGCAATCATTAGGTATGTGGGTGGTGCTGAGGATCATTACCATATTAAAGTATAAAGAGATCTGATGTCCTGAAAGTTATCGAGCAACACAGTGCGGGGTCAGGTAGGTTGGTATGCAGTAACAAGTTTGCTTGCACCATAGGAGACTCTGTTATTGGTAAGATTTTTTTTTTTCTTATGCTGGTATGTTCCCCAGTACTCTGTTTATCAGATCAGCACCATTGTGTAGTCTGCCATTGCTATCTCATATGGTATGCTGCTGGGACAATACAACTGACCTAGTGTCACCATGGTCAATGGCACAAAATCAGATCCATCTATCCCTACACAACCTTTTTTCCAATTTTTGCACAAGAGGTCAGGGTGTCAGTTTGGCAGTGATAAACATCTAGAGCCAAAGTTCCTGCAATCAGATGGCTAGCCCTGCTGCAGTTGTTCTTCTGTACCACACACATGCACACATACTCACACCTATATCTAATTTAGTGAGTCCAGTCCACCTACTGCATGTCTTTGTAATGTGGATGGAAACCAGCGTACCTCAAGAAAACCCAGGCAAACACAGGGTGGACATGCAGACTTCACACAGAGGACACCCCAACTGAGAATTGATCCAGAAAGCCTCTTGTTTTGAGGTGACAAAGCTACTGGCTGCACCACTGTCCACCGTATTAAATCAGATGCTGGTTTCTTTTTTAGCTTGGTGAAGGTAATTCTTATAAATGGGGCAAGATCACACAAGCACTCTTGTATAATATTGCTTCATTGTTTTACTGAGTTTACAAATCTGTAACAGGTTTGTATGGCATTCTGTTCTGCACAAAACCCTTCATAGTAACATAAGACTTCTATGAATCTGGCTCAAAATTTCCAGGCAAAAGCCACACACAAACACGCACACACACACACACACACACACACACACACACTCACACACACACACACACACACACACACACACACACACACACACACACACACACACACACACACACACACACAGACATACACACACACACAAAGAAAAGTACAGATTCCTATCAGAAGAGTGAAGGCTTAAATTAGCGAACACTCTTATATTTAACTTTAAAATGCAAAACCTGAAAATGTTGATGGCACGGAACATTGATTGTTTTCACAGGGAAAAAAATCGATGGGCCGTTCTCCAGACTTTGCTGTTTTCTCCACCGTGGACACTTTATTTTGCCTGTACATTTTTTTTTTTGGATCAGCAAATTTTTTCCCTGGGAAAAAATTCACTGATCTGTTCCTTCGACATTATAAGGTTTCGCATTTTTATGTTCGATAAAAGAGCATTCACTATTTTTAGCGTTCGATCTTGTGATATAGGCGTGAAAAGTGCTGATGGTCCTCATTGAGTGATTAACCACCGTTATCACATTGTGCTTAACAATAACACCCCTTTGTTAGCTAGGTTGGTCTACAGTGACCACACTGCCTTCTGGGGACAAACCGAGAGCAATGTTTTGGCAAGTGATTTGATCATGGTCACATAGTGGGCAACCTGCTCATAATAGAATCAAATCCTATACCACAACTCAAACCTTTATCTCCCACCTCTTTATCTGCACCAACTGCTAGACATTGATCTTACACTGCAAAACATCAATCATCTGTATTACATAACTCAGGTAACAAACATGAGAAGCATACACCACAGCCTCTTTTAATTACCACTGATATTTAAACTTAAAATATATCCCTCATCGAGGTTCTGGGTCTTGCAGATAATGAAGATTATGAGAAAGTGTTTGCTCTGTATTTGCATAACTTAGAAATGTATTTTAACTTTTAGAAACTATTTTTGTGGTATAATAGCTATAACATCTGGATGGGGTAGGTGTTTTTTCAAGGGACTGGGGTGTTTGACTCTCAGGCTCCACTGGAATCAAAAATGGCCAGTCTGGATAAATCCATTCATAATTCTGATATCTTCCATGTATTATGTTCATATTCAGCCCTGTGTTTTCTTATCTACTGCAATTTTATGGGAAAGGATGTTGCTATGAAATGTTTGTCGCAGATTACATAATTTCAGAATGCAGCATAGCTATACTAGTAGAATGTCCTTGTGCTATAAAAATGCATAAAACTTGTACTTGGGGCAAGGGGTTGGCAAGGTGGTCTAAAGGTTAAGGTGTTTGCCTTATAAACACAAGGTGCAGGGTTTGAGTCTCACAAGGGATAATTGGCTAGGCTTAAAATGGCTTGCAAGGGCATTTAGCTTAGTACTAATCTATGAACCTATGAACCTACTGTCCAGGTGATCATGAATCCAAGCTGTAGTGCAGGGACTTAATGGGGCAGGCAATGAATGAAAGGAATGTTCTTTTGTGGATAGGGAAGTGTCGGTGCATATGATATGGAGTGCAGCATCAGGAGGTACTTGAAGTGATGCTTGTGCCCCAGCCAGTATTAGGGGTAGGGGTTAAGTTAAAAATAATAATGCTGTTATTGCCAGGATGCCAGTGAGAAAACTAACTCCCAGATAGCTGCTTGGTTGACAATGCCTTGCAATGACACTTTCATTGGAAGATCTAGTGGATCTTCCCCAACCCAAGGAATCAAATGGGATCATGTCTGATTGAACAGGGCGTGAAGGTTTGTAGGCAATGTGTGTTGTTCCATTCCTATAATTAGTTATGCAAAGGGTAGATCTTGTTGAAGTTACTTACTTAGATAATGAAATATAGAGGTGGAATAGTTTCCAATATCCACTCAAGAAGCAAACATGAAAATATAAATAACATTTCTAGTTAATCCAGCAGGGCACAGAAACAGTAATAAGCTAACTTTAATATGATTTTTTTTTAATATCTTCATCATCTCTTTATTTTTAGGATGAAACTAAAAGCTGATAAATTGGCGCAAAGTGTTTAAGACAAACAGTTTAGCATTTAAAACTGCAAGGATTCTTGGTGCTACCTTCAAATCTGAAATGGCAAAAATGTCTTAAAATGTTCACTCTGAAAGCCAAACAAGAAATAACAAACCCCAGGATTCGATAAGCTCTGTGTAGGCTTCACACTGAGCTTACACAGAATTTACATGTTTGTGTAACAGTGCAAGGTGAGTGGTAGACTGCAATTCATATTATTGATGTGTTAGATTACCTGACTGGCAATAGTGTTGTTATCCAGGAAACCATATAAGCAAACACGGACACAATTCTCTTTAAAGGAGAGCACCTACGGTCCTCGGATTTGTGCAGAATGCCACAATGACCACCAGGGCTTCACAGATAGTTGTGACTCTGTTATTGCAACAAATCTCCACAAAGGCCAACACAAGGTGGGGACATTTAACCAGAAAGAGGGACATATTTCCCATAGATGTCACAAAGACATGTGGTAGAATGAAACTCAAACATACCTGCCATCCTCTTTGAGCAAGATATGTGGACAAAGGCATACATAATGGGGAAAAGGGCCAAAATAGGGACAGATTTTTAATAGTGCACTTCCAAACTTAGAAAGTTGATAGAATAAATATGTTGTACATTATTATGAACTTTCTAGAGAGCATGAAGTTTGAAACTCAAATGTCAGTTATCAGTTTCTAACTTAACTCCACAATGACATGTCAATGATTTGCCATAAAACAAAAATATTACAAGGAAAAGATCACAAATGTGTGACAGAAACTGGACATTCTACACAAACCAGGACAACTCAGAGGTATGCATGCAAATGCATGTAATAGTGAGTCACATCAGTCCAGAGATCATCCCAGTGATATGGCAGAAAGACACAAATTTGATAAGGAAAACATCTGGCCATCCTGGAAATATCTGGAGAGTTGAGAGGTATGAATATGAAGTATATAGTCCAAACACAGTAGAAAACAGTGTACCTACAGTGTAGAGTATTGTAATATCCCATTCCTGGCATTCTGTACTGAAATTGTGTTAATGATCTGTAACAGAATATGTACTGCCATTTAAAATGATAACTCAGGGGAAGTGTGTGTATTGAACAGGAACACACAGATGAATTGTAGGAATGAACACAAGGAAAGAAGACAGGTGAAACTCCCTCATGTACAGCAGAGGAGGGCATGTCTGTGCAAGATGATTGTAGCAGCAACATGAAGCACAATTCTATATGGTACAGTAAGGACTGTGCAGTGAAAATGTGGTGTCTGTGACTGTCAGGCAAGGTGACATAACAACTGGAAGGATGTCTGAGATCACCTTACATGAATATTGCAGAGGACATCTATCAGGGATATGACATGCAATTGGGCTAGAGTACATACTGTGAAGCTGTGCAAACTGATATGCCTGAATATGAATGTACTCTCAGCAAAGGTCTCCAGCAAGGTGGCCACTGGTAAAGGATCATGGAAAACATTACAAGAACCAACCACAATCATGGACAATATCAGAATAATTCCACCACTTATCCTATACCCCTGACACAACATATGTGATGTGGAGTGATAAGAGATGAGCCTGCACACATATACTTCAACAACTATTATGATACAGCCACACTCTATGAGGGTAAACATGCACACTGTCCTGGCACAGTAATATGTGCAGGAGGTGTTTGGTGGGACACTGCTATACCTCTATACGACAGTATGGGCAATACAGGCTAGTTGCCTTGAGTGCATGGCATGTATATATATATATATGGCACAATCCACACTGTCACGAATGATATACATGCCATTAATGTCATCAAACACCTATGTATGTAGTGTGTGCATAAGCAGAACCGATAGCACACATGCATTTGGTGTAACAACTTGATTGGCATTCCGCGCCATCAGGCAGTCATGTATATTCCGCAGAAAGAATACCTAGGTGTGTCTAATAAGCTGTGTGGCAGTGCACTGTGATAAAGGTGGTACACAGTTACATATTCCTGGAAGATGTGTAGGGAAGTACATGAAAAAGGGTGCATTGCACATAGTTATTGGTGTGATGAAGGCTGTGAACTATGAAGGTATTATGGCCTCTGATGTGCATGTCCTTCACATACCCAGTACATGTGTTACATTCAAGGGAGTAGCTGCACTGTGTCCACATGCTGGTGGATGTACCACTTGCACTCTACCCCAGGATACAGGTCACATACTGTACCTATTGGTCTGATTATAGGGTGTGATGTCCACATTATACTTGGGTGATGTGTATGTTTCCTGATTCAACAAATCCCTCCATGATTCTTGTCAATACAGGTGTCGTCATGACTGTGGCAACAGTATTTGGTATGTGTTGATACCATCTGTATTTTATGAATATCATAGTTGGAGTCACTGATTGCCCACAATCTGTATTCCTTCAAACAGCTGTTTGTATACAGCATGTGTATGTCATCTGTGATGTCCTCACTTAACTAATGGGCAGGAAATGGCCTAGCAGACACCCTTGATGTACCGACCTAATGACTAGACCTGACATATAGGTCACATCACACATATCAACATATTGAGATGCCACATATGCTATACACTGGTCTACCCATTTGGTGATATAGCTGTTTATGGCCACATATGACAGTGTTGATTGAATACCTCAGTGTGGATTTGTGTCAAATGCCTTGACCTGGTCAATTTCCACAAGATTATACTGTTGTCATCATGCATGCCCTTGATGACCTCTTTAAGGACATCTGTCAGAACTAGAAGACTTGATGTAGCATTATCAACTCACTCAGGTATGTTGCACATGCCTAGAATATTACTAGTGTACATGTAGAAGAGGTCCATGATGACATGTTGGTCTACTTCACAGTCGAGAAGAGTCAGGATGTGTCTATACATGCATGCATCAGGTGCTCTCCCCCCACCTCAAGTGAATGCATGTTGATGTACACCCTTGTATGGGAACATAGGCCATGTAGAGGGTGTGTTGAACAGTGTATTCAATCATATCAGGAAGGTGTATATGCTGAGTCACAGCATAGATGATCTTTGATGCTGTCACAGCCCATTGATTCCATGTGATAGGCCTGGATGAAGGTAAGACACTGCATACTACCTATCATAATCTGGTCTAGGGCTTCGACAAATTCCCCATGCAGGTATCATTGAGAAAACCTCCAAGCTGGAGATTAACCCTTATGTCAATTGATGGATAATCAATTGGTTTACTGACAGAACGCATCATGTGAAAGTGGGAGAATCAACCTGTACCAGCAGAGCTGTCACCACTGGCAAACTCCAGGGATCTATGCTTGGGCCTTCATGGTCTGAACTCTATTTCTTGATGGTTCAGGCTAAAGTATATGGCCTTTGGCTTATCAAGTTTGCTGATCCTTGCATATTGTGTGCAATCATTGAGTTTGCCAGTGGTGATAACAGTGCAGGTGGAGCCAACACACAACTGAATGGTGACAAAGGCACACAATCTACAAATTAATGCAGAAATGTGTGTTTGTAATGTTGTCTGTCTGAAAAGTGGAATTCCATGTTAATCACAACATTGACAGCAATCCTGCTATGTAGAGATACAGTGATGCAAGCACTGGGAACACATGTAGATACAGTAGTACTCTAAACTTTGACCACCAAGTGCCTACACTGGTATTGAAAGTCTATGTTGTGCACATCATAAGTCATGCCATCTAATTGAGATATTAGGATTGTATGACAACACTGTAGTCAAATCTCATCACAACACTAATAGAATATAATGATCTCTTTTTTATGTACCTCACCAAACACATGTAGCAGCTGGAGAGACCACAGGGCTTTCTCAACACGATAACACAGGGCTTACAAACCATGCCATGATGTATGCAGATAGATTAAAAGCCATGTCACTGTAATCTTTATTGTATAGGATAAGGTGATATCTGCCTGGCCTCCAGGCCAGTCTCAGACCATGCTCTGTTGGGAGTACTCCTTATCCAAAAATCTGAACTACAGTACCTGATAACATCAGCAGTGTCTGTTGAGGAGAATATAAGAATGTCCCACATGCTGTACACACACACACACACGTGCGCACACACACACAAACACACACACACACACACACACACACACACACACACACACACACACACACACACACACACACGCACACACTTGACTGTAGTGAGAATGGAATGGCTACCTATGTAAGTACACAGACTACAGAACCCAGTACTTTACACAAGCACCTCTACTCAAGCCCGATTTGAAGTGTCAGACAACACTTTATAGCTGATGGCATCAGCAGTGTCTGTTGAGGAGAATAAAACAGTGTCAAACATGCTGGTTTAAAATGCTCTCTGAAATATCAAGCAACAGCTCACACACACACACACACACACACACACACACACACACACACACACACACACACACACACATATACACACTTGTCTTCAGTGAGAATAGAACCCCTGCATATCTAGGTACTGTCAAAATTATACTACACTATTCAGGTAGTCTGTACCTTTACTCAATTAAGACACTGAGACAGTTCTGATGTTATGACATTCATTTACTGCACACAAGGTTTAAATATAGCTTAACAATGAAAGTGTTTTATATATATGTATATATATATATATATATATATATATATATATATATATATATATATATATATATATATATATATATATATATATATATTTATATATATCAAAACCGCACTTCAGCTTACAGCATCAGGTCTGTAAGTATAGGAAAATCAAAGTCTCTGATACAAAAGAAAAAGTCCCAATCTTTATAGTGTCTTTTCTGTCTGCATCAGCAGTTTAGAGAATTTGGCAGAATAATAAGTCTTTCCTTTGAAGCTGGTCTGCTGACAGTTTGTTTTCCATATTTCAAACATTCTGTTCCTGAAGGATAACTCCTCTGACTCACACTTATCTTGCACATCCTGTTGATAAACTTGTATGTTTTATGAGAGTGAAGCTATTACATTAGCAGTATTTCTTGGTAGTTCTCAGCTTGCTAATAAAACTGACTGTTGAAGCCTTGTGTCCCCCCCCCCGATAGTACAGTAATCCTAACTGTCCAATAGACAGTATAGATTTAATTCACATCCCTGTGACTAAATTAAATTAACCATCAAGCAGCCCTCTCAGTTCTTTCTGCCTTAGTTTGTATCACTTGGAGGATCACCTGCTTATTTGCATCTCTATCATTGCTAATGTATCTCCCTACTCTAATCGGTGCACAAACTGGTTACTAATCAAGTCAATGTAAAGACACACTCCCAACCTTAATAAACTTTGCTGTCTCATCTCTCCTTCACTTTACAGGTAGTTTGAATTACTTACCCTCTCTGAGGCCTTCACTGATTTCCACTGATTGCCTCTCTGGTTTCTTTGCATTCCACCTGGTTTACACCCCTTGTGCTATCTCCCTCCCCCAACACAAAGTCTATATTAGAATCCTGCTGAGCATGGAGCCATCTTTAAATTTCTAGTCTCCCATCAGGACACAAGTGCTTTCAGCAATTACATTCTGCTAGCCGGTAAGCCATTAGACCTCAGGAATTTGTTTTAAAAGTGTTCAGATTTGTCAAGTAATACTTACTTTTTTCTCCGGCCTTGGTTGGCTCTGGCTCTGCCCCGCTCCGTTGCCCTCGCTAACTCGGGCTCTCTCCGCTCCCCTGCCCTGCCCCCTATTCCCTCCCGCCCCAACTACCTCTACATTTATAGTAATCATAGCCACACCCACAGCTCACCCTCACATCACCTCCACCAATCACAGCTCCTCAAGTCATATCACATTAAACCTCACCAACTTGCTCCACACAAAATACTCCCAATTACTCTCATTCCCACTAGGCATCTTTTGCATCACCCACATTACTTCCCCATCCACATATAGTGCAACCCTATAATTCCTTTCAGACCCCCCCACCTAGAAACAACATAAACTTTATAACCATGACTATCACACAACTAAATCTAGTCTGTCTTCTCATAATTCTTTACAACACCACAAGTTATCACTCTAGCAATATCCCTAAACTTAGTAGCACAACACTGCATTATGCACTCTCATACACAGACACCACACATTATAATAATATCTGCCCACACTTATTCAAGAACTACATAACGGACCAATTCAGAACTAAACACATATGCTCTCATTCCTACTCCAAAAACACAATACTTTCTCACACTCCTCACCAAACTCCAACATCTGTATAACCATTTTAACTCCAGGCTCACCATAAGTGGGGATATCCACCCCAACCCAGGCCCAAATCCATCCTGTCCAACACAAACTGCTCAAACACAAATGTCAGAACATAACACCCCACTTTCTTCATCCCTGGGCAAATCAACAACAGCAGCAAAACCAACCATCTTTTAATGCTAAATATTAATATTAGAAGTATCAAAAATAAAATACCTGAACTCCAGGCCACCATAGCACACTACTCCCCAGACATAGTTGCTTTAACAGAAACCTGGCTAAATAAAAACATAGCTAACTCAGAAGTTCTCCCTACCGGCTACAATATCATTAGACAAGACAGACCACTTCGTAAAGGGGGTGGAACTGCCTTGCTCTACAAGTCCAACTTAACTGTCCGTCAATTACCAAACTCTTACCCCTCCCCCAATAATTGGGACATACTTATCTCACAACTTCAACTTCACCCTAAAAGGTCATCACCATAATTGTGATCTATATTCCACCTGGTAATACACCTGCTAGCCTTGAAGACTTCTTATCCTGGTGTTCTTCCACATACTCACAAGAAACCCTTATTCTGGGGGACTTCAACCTAGATTGGTTCACCTGTATATCAGAACCACCAAGTAATCTAATAAATCTCCATGGCTACCAGCAGCTAGTCCAAATTCCAACTAGGTGTGATAAAAATCTAAAAAAGGAATCCATCCTTGACTGGGTCCTAACTAGCAACCCCACATTGTACCCTCACACAGGCAGTCTCCCAGACACCTTAAGTGACCACAACATAATATACTTTATACGTAGTAGAACAAGCATATGCAAAACCACTAACTATATATCCACTAGAAACACAAAAATTCTCTCCTGAGGTCCTCAACACTTTACTGTGTAACTGTGACTGGACCCCCTAAAAACCCTCCCACTTGACCAGGCTGTAGCATATTTCAACAAAACATTTCTACAACACATAGACACTGTCGCTCCATTGCAAAATCAAGGTTAGAACCTCTACAAACCCATGGCTCAGTAAAGAAACCAAACAAATCCTCAAGTCCAGAGACACTGCCTGGCGTTACTATCAAAAACAAAGAAACACAAACCCTAACTAAGTACCAAGAACTGCGCAACTGTGCAAAAAATGCATTCGGCTGGACAAAAATCCTACTACACAACATTACAAACTAAATACCAACACAACCCACAAAAATTTTGGCAAAATGTAAACCAGCTACTAAAATCCACCCAAAAGGCTACCCCAAACCAACCACCCTGACACTAAAGTTCCCATCGAAACACAATTCAACTCCCACTTTGTGAACTCAATTCTATCCTTAGTATCACAGGACAGTTCCTTCCTCACTATCCCCCCCAACACAAATAACTCTAATACTAGCTTTACCCTCAAAACAGTTTCCACCACTTCAATCAAAGGCATGCTCTCCAAACTAAAAACCTCATCAACAGCAGCCGACCTACTCCCCAGCTATTTCTTGAAACTTACAGCAGATGCTATTGCTATCCCAGTCTCCACTCTCATAAACAGATCAATTGTTGAAAACTATGTGCCTAAACTCTGGAAAATATCCTATGTTACACCCATACATAAAGGCGGGACCTCCACTGAACTTAATAACTACAGACCCATTGCTTTACTCTCCCCTGGCCAAAATCCTAGAAAAATGCATCCATACCCAGATGCTAAACTATCTCCTAGACTGCAACATCCTGTCACCTACTCAGCATGGTTTCAGACCTGCCCATAGTACCACTACAGCTCTCCTCTGCTTCACAGATGCAGTAAACCGTCTCAAAATGAAGGCCTGCAAGTGTCAACTCTTTTTTGGATATGTCCAAAGCATTTGACACAGTCTCGCACCAAATCCTGCTAAACAAACTAAACCAATATCATCTATCTAATTCCACTCTTACCTGGTTCCAAAGCTACTTAACTGACAGGTACCAAGCTGTGAAATGGGAAAATTCTCTCTCTCCTCAGCTGCCCATAACTATAGGAGTCCCACAGGGTTCTATCTTAGGACCACTACTATTCACAGTCTTCACAAATGACCTCCACACCTCCACACAGCATGCATCTATAATTCAGTATGCAGATGACACTACCTTAATCTGTGCTGCACAAAACATTCCCACCCTCCTGCAAACAACTCAACTAGCATTCTCTGACGTTGAAAACTACCTTACCAAAGCCCAACTTATCCTCAATCCAAAGAAAACTCAGCTTATGATTATAACCAGTTCTAACAAAAACACTAACAGTCAATTCACTATCTACTCCACAAATGCTACTCCAATTGCTCCAGTGGCACAGGCTAAGCTATTGGGAATAACCATAGACTCCCACCTAAAATTTGATAGTCATCTGAACTTAACTATTAAAAAAGTACATGCCAAACTGGGGTCACTCTACCGTATCAAACCATTTCTTACCAACAACACAAGATCAGCCATTGCTCGCTCCCAACTTCTATCCACCCTACTGTATGCATCTCCCATTCTGACTAATCTCAACAAAACTGAACTAAGCAAAATGGAAGCTTGCTATAACAGAATTGCCCGTTTTGCTGCAAATTGCTCATATAGAACTCATCATTGTACTGCTTTGAGACAGCTCTGGCTTGAACTGCCCAACCTCCTAACCTACAATCAGCTCTGCCTCTGTCATTCTATCTATTACCTCCCCAATAAGTGTCCTGCCCTCAAAACCTAGTACAACATCACTCAGCCAAAAGGCCTCTTAGATCATCAAGCAAACTACTACTAGAAGTCACCAACAGCTACAATAGCTTTGGAGATGCACTATATAGTAGTTCGGTGGCTAAAAATGGAACTCTGTCCCTACTAGCATTCAAAACACATCATCCAAAGCCTCCTTTAAAGACCTCATCAGGCAACATCTCAAGCAAAGTTGGCAGTGCCATGATTGCTCCCCAGGCTAGTGAAAGCGGATAACATATGCATACTAAATCTAGAGCAATTGATAATAGTTTTTCAATCTTACTCACAAACACTGGCTAATCTACAATGTATGTACTGTACCTGTGTACTATGTATGTATTCTACCTACATTCCAAAGTTCAGCTGTACACCACAAATCTATTACTTACCTTTATTTTTAAAATTAATATCTTTTTGATTGTTCTCTCCACTGTAACTGTTTGTGCCGCATACCACTGTAAAAACATGTCTCTTGTAATTTGTGTGTATACTGATTATGTCTAAATAACTAAATGTGTCTGTAATTTTTCTTTGTGGAGCTTTTCTCCCCGGGCCTCTGCTGAAAAAGGGCCTTTTCGGCTCAGTCAGACACCCCCGGTTAACAAATGTAAAATAAAAAATAAAATAAAAATAAAATAAGACATAGCTGCATACAAGAATTCATCTCGACCTGCTTGTAGATAATAAATTTCACAAGCTGCATAGTTTATAAGAGATAAAATATTTTACTTCTGATTCTTATTAACAATGAATGCCAAGCTATATGTTTTTGCCAAGTTAGTTAGCTTAGTTCAAGCTGAGTGCAGTCTACACACTGAAATGCAGGACATTTATTTTACATTTTCAGAAAAATCCACAGAAATCCATTTTAACCTGTTCTTTACTCTCACAGGTACACAGACTACAGACCCCAATAATTTACACAAGTGCATAGCGCATGTTTAACATAGAGTGTGAAAGAAACACTTTATAGCTGATGAAATCAGCAGTGTCTGTTGAGAATATAACAGTGTCCCACATGCTGGTATAAAATACTCTCACACACAGTTGACTGCAGTGAGAAGAGAACCCCTACATATCTAAGTGTTCAGACTACAGAACACAGTACTTTATGCAAGCATCAAAGCACAAGTCTGATTTTTACCTGGCTGCAGGCCAACTTATAGTGGATGACATCAGGAGTGCATGTTGGAGAGAAGTTGTTGGAAGATCTGCATACAATGGATATGTAGGCATGTGCAAGCATCAACATACTGCCAGTCTATGGGACTGGAGTAATAACTGCAGGATATACATATCTGCTCTTCTGGATAGACGTACAAAGTTGACTACAGTGAGAACAGAACCCCTGTCTATCAAAGTGCATAGACTACAGAACATAGGATGTTGCACAACACTACAGCACAAGTCTGACTTTTGCACCACTGCAGGTGAACTTATAGTAGATAACATCAGCAGGTCATGTGTGAAATAAAATTTTGGGAGACCTGCATAGGCTCATAGCTTCAAATGTGCATGAGAGGCTACTAACCTAATGGCCCTATGGTGTATAGAAGCTTAGCTGAGTAAAAACACAAGTACCCTTATTAAGCATAGTTGGACAATTGTTGTTAGCAGAGCAATTCTGTAAGCAGCACCAACTGGCCCAGTCCATGAAGGACATAGTTGCCACCCGAGGTGACTTTACAAACACTCAATCAGTAATCACTGTAGTATTTGAACAGGACATTTAGGTGAACTAATTTGCATGCAGCGGGAGCCTATTACTGAAGAGTGTGAGGCATTGGGGGGTATATCTGTTTCTCCAGCATGTTCTGTTTATGTCACAGGCTAGGTTGAGAATGCTGGGCTAAGTTATTCTTGTCCCATTTAATTTGCAGATGTCTAGTATTTCCAGTAGGACAGGATCTGAGATTGCTCCATAGGGGAGGTATAGATCACCTCTCAGCAGCCTACATGATACTGAGTGCACTGACAGATCTTTCAGTCCTTCCACATATGTCATGTTTGTAGATGCTGGAGTCTCCCAGGCACAACCCTGTGTTTTCTCCAATTGCTGCAGGCATCTGATGAGGTACAGACAGAAGGGAGCATTGTACCCATTTAATGGTCTGATAAAGGTAGAGTACAGCAAAGGTATGACCACCGTAGTCTTGGATGTCATGTCCATATGTATGATGTGTGCAATGCAGAATATGTGTATGTCACCACTATGGGTACATAAAGATGAAACTGTAGATTGCTATCAACATGTGTTCCCAAGTCTCACAACATTGTGTTTGAGCTTAGAGGGGTGCTTTGTATATCATAATTAGCAGGGGCACTTCATTGCCAAAGGCGACAATGAGACATTGTATGCTTTAATATTCAGTCAGTGAGTTTGGTACCAATCATTTGTGTGTTACAGCCCCTTCTGAAATATGTTACCATTATTGGGGGACTCTATTAGTGTGTCCAGTTACCAGTTATCTGCATACTCGGTAAAGAACAGGCTGTCTACCATTGCCTGTACTTAAGGGAAGTATTTTGCAAAGAGTTGAGGGCCCAGCACAGATCCTTGTGGTATTCTAATGGTAATTGGCCATTGGTGGAGATGCAGTCCCCAACTCTGAGAGTGTGTGCTATGTCAGTGAGCCTGTTGTCTATTCCTGTACTACCGTATGGCTTAATTCCCACATGGGAGATCTTCACTATGACACATGAATGAGGGATAGTGTCAAAGGCCTTGCATAAGTCAACATAGGCAGTATGTCCTGTTATCCCTCATCCAGGTTTGTGGGGTCAGAATACAAGAAGCCCACAAGGTTCAATGAGCAAGATATACCCTTGACAAAAACAACATGGGTAGGGTCAAGTATGCTGAAGGTCACATATACCCCAGTGGATATGGTCCATACTGATTCCTTCCATAGCCTTGCATATATGCCTTTTTAGGCATATGGGGCAATAGTTGTAGTTCTGTATGTTACTAGATCGATGTACATTGCATACCACACAACATTTGATATTACATGTTGTGCTGTGGTTGATATATGTGTGGAAACAGTACTGAGACACCAGTGTTGCTGTGGACAGGAAGCAGCAGTAATACAGCATAATATGTACATTTCTATCTGGCAAGCAGTGGGTTTGTGTGATGTTCAGCAAAGTGTATATGCATGCAAGATACAAATATTTGCACCTAGGTAAGCAGTGAGCAAATGTGAGCTGCATTGCTAAAGTCTGACATTTAGTATTGAGTCTATGAAATACACTTGCTGCTTTACTGACTTTGTGGCAGCACATGTTAATGCATTGATACATTCTTTGTTTGGGCCAGATAGTACTGGGTTCAAATACAGATGTAGCTAATACTTTTAATTACATTGCCACTGTATCTAATACTTTTAAATACAGGTAAATACATTGCCACCGTTCCCTGTTGCTATGTGTTGGTGCGCATGTGCACCATCTGGCAAAAGTGCCTTAAAGAAGTGAAATGGGTAGACAGGACAGTGGTGAAAATGGGAGCAAGCAGGGGGAAGACCAAAATGAAAGTAGGCAGGAATATGCAGGAGGGAGGACAGAACCATAGCTATCCATTTCTTTAACAGTGTAAAGTGAACATATGTAGAAAATGTTAAGTAAATTTGGACTGTCACCTCCAGAGAGACGATGACCACAATGCAATCATGTTGTATAGCCAAATAGACTGAAGTAAGTGTGTCATGAAGACATGTGAGTGTGTCATGAAGACATGTGCAAAATGGTGAGCTATGTGTGGGACGATTTTTTTTTGTTGGACAGATTCACATTTTTTTTAAAGAGAGAGGAATTTTGTGGAAGGGTTGTAAGAATGCCTGGGCGAGGTACGTTGGGTAGGTGAGGAAGCAATTGCAGATAGACAAGACAAACAAGACAAGAAGCAATGATAGGGATAGATACAGAAGGTTGGGGGACATCATGATTGGGGCGAGGGTAAGGGCATACCGAATCCATGGTCATCAAGCTGGGTGACAGTGAAAATTAAGTCCTCACCCACTGGACTGTCATCACTGTCACCTCACTCTAACACTAACTGGAGTGCTTAATGTCTCCTTTGCCTCCTCCTGGTATGTTGCGAAATAAGGGAGAGCAGCCTATCCATCCATTGTAGGCATGTGTCAACAGTGTAGTGCAGTGCACAACCCTGTGCGCCATCCCTGGCAATTCAGCATGGGTGATAAAGGCACCACCTCCACCACTGCCCCTGGAGGGTATCACAGGACCTGCCTCCAGGGCCGAACTACCTGAGGGTGCAGGCAGTGTAGGGGCAGCAAAGGCAGTGCTGCCAGGTTGGCTCCCAGACATGCTGGGCAATGGTGCTGGAGCTAGTGGAGGGGACAGGTGGATCCTGTGCGGTAGGCCTACCCCAGATTGCTGTGAATTGTGTGTATTGAGGGCTAGTTAACAACCAACTTGCTACCTTTTTTGGGGGATATTTGACTGTTTACAGCAGTTGGTAGGCATCCAGAACTGATTTGTAAGACTTGGATATAAGACCATCTTTTACCAGCAAAATGACAGCAGTACTTCTCAAAACCGTTGCTGAGATTGTTAATGTTGATGTTAATCCCTTACCCATGGCTATGTGTACAAGTGATATTTGAACTGTAATTACAACTGAAGATGATGTTTTCTTGGATTCACTTTCTGCCTTTAAACAGAAGCTATGGGAATTAGAACATATGGTGATGGCATACAAATGGCTATAATGGCAGAGGTTGCTGTTTGAAGCATACTTGCAACATAAAATAGTGCCGAGAGGTCTCCACATCTTAAACATGCCCTCTTATAGAGATAAGTACCCAGATCTGCTTCGGAGATGGCTGCTCATTAATTTGAGCTGCTTGTTCCATTATATGGAACTGATGAATGCATATTTTCAACCACTAGAGCTAGATCTCCGGTCAAATGTAGAATCTTCTTACAATGATCTAGCTTCTAGTGTAGATATTAATGAATATACAGTACTCTTCAATTAAACTTTGCGACTTTTAAATATATTTTCTGAGTGTTTCCAGAGCCACTTTTTTTCTGGACTTTGCTTTTACAGTTGAGATATGCATGCTCAATTTGATATTCTAAAATTGGAATCTTGGTTTGTGCTGTTTGAAGCATACTTGCAACATAAAATAGTGCCGAGAGGTCTCCACATCTTAAACATGCCCTCTTATAGAGATAAGTACCCAGATCTGCTTCGGAGATGGCAGCTCATTAATTTGAGCTGCTTGTTCCATTATATGGAACTGATGAATGCGTATTTTCAACCACTACAGCTAGATCTCCGGTCAAATGTAGAATCTTCTTACAATGATCTAGCTTCTAGTGTAAATATTAATGAATATACAGTACTCTTCACTGAAACTTTGTGACTTTTAAATACATTTTCTGAGTGTTTCCAGTGCCTCTTTTTTTCTGGACTTTGCTTTTACAGTTGAGATATGCATGTTCAATTTAATATTCTAATATTGGAATCTTGGTTTGTGCTACAGACTAATGCATGTGTACTTGCTTTTACAGTTGAGATATGCATGCTCCATCTGATACATCTATATAAAATGCCAAAAAAGCTATCTTTAACGTTTAATGCTACAATAACACTACTCTTCTGCTGCATACATACCACATGCTTCCCTTATCCTTGCCCATCTAGCCCCATAGTTTTGGACATTTAGCTCAATATCACAGGCAGCCAGGGATGGCTTGTGCTATCGGACTGCAGGACTGCAGCCCTCCCAGGAAAAGTTGACATTTAATGCATTCATTGCATTGCATTATTTCATTTAATTTGCCCAAAAATTGCCATTAAAAATGTTTCCACCATTATTTTGCGTTTTACTTTTCTCAGTCCGTCCCGGAACTCGAACTGCGCATGCTCGTCGAGTTCCAGGTTTTTTTTAGATTTTTTTCCAACAATAAAGCAGCATCTAATATCTGACTGCTGTATAAGGCAGTCCAGATAAAAGAAAAAGCATCAATGTGATGCCCAAAAGTCTAAGTGGGTTTAACCGCACTGTAATTAGAAAGGGGTTCAGACTGCCACGTCCGCAGGCACGTACGTGACATGGATGGCTGGATTGCTACTGATTGGTGCTCGCTCTCTTCTCAAAAAAGAGAGCGAGAAACAATCAGTAGCACTAGTGCAGTAGTACTGTACTTGTCTTATTTAGAGGCTGCACTGGGACTTGGTAGTTTGGGACCGTTGGATTCGGTGGATTATACCGGCATTGTCGTTTTTGGCTTGGCTAAGGGCTTGCACTGCAATCAGAGAGAGCAGAAAGGAAAAGAAGAAGAGGATGAGAGATTAGATACATAAACTGAGGTAGGTGCTGAAATCGACTGTTTCTTTTTGTTTTTTTTTTTGCTGCAACAACAAAACGAAAACTGTGCATAACAGTTTGATATTAAGCATCCAGTCAGACAGTCCTCAGTCCATGATAAAATAGATTTAAACAGTTGTGTTTCAGTGTATTCGTTCACAAAAAAAAAAAAAAAAGTGTTGTTGCATGAATTTCTTTTACTGTGACATAGAGCCAGCAATGTTTTCTCTGTGCTGCTTTTCTGGGTACTGCTTTCACACTGAAGGGAGCAGTGGTACACACACTCCAGCCTTGAGTCACTGAAGTGCCCAAAATAGGGTAGCATATGGTTATTAAACTTTAGTGAAGAAATGGAAATACTGCCCAATAGTATACCTTGCTACTGGGTGAATGCAATGATATGTAGATTGACCAACCAAAATGCTTACTTATGAATGTTCTTGGGATCATCTACAATATTTTCTGTGAAATTATGATTCCTTAAATTTTATCTGTTATTACCACCTTATAATATCAGACTGTCCCTTCATAAAACTTTTTTGAAAGAAGTTCCACTCAAGAGTTTAAAAGATTCAGCCATGAGTCACATAGACATTTTTCTTCATACCTAAAGATTACATATATTATTTCCTTAAAGGATCTATTTATATAGGTTTTGGTGGACACTAGGCCATGTTTACTTTCCTTATCAGTCTGCCATCACTGACTGTTCAATTGCATACGTGAGTTGAGTTCTACAAAACTGTAGGTCTTTTTCTAGAGTGAGTTTCATCAAATATCTATAGAAACAGACATCTTTTATTGTGCAACTGATGCCGCATTTTGTACATTATAATATTTTATCATCTTTATTGGCTGCTTTTTATGTTGCTTATATAATTTATTGTAACCCAATTCAATGTGACTGACATATGGTGGAGTGACCCCCCCAAGATAGACAACAGCGACATAATTTGCTAACAAAGGAAAGTATTCAAATGATGCTGGCTTTGTGCAAGTATTCAAATGATGCTGGCTTTGTGCCAAGCTGCAGTAACATATCTAAGGACAGAGAGTTGTATTAAAAATTGGCAGAATTTCATATGCTTGATCATGAATAAATACATTTTAAACTCTTTCATATCTTCAGATTTTGCTCTTGAACTTAATTATATAAATAATGTTTGCCTAATTAGGCTTGCAATTGGTGTTGCAGTCTCACAGCACTTGGTTCTCTTGTTTGTTTCTTAACTTTCCAGAGTCTGCATCTCCTTTCTGAGTATGTGTGGGTTTTTCCTGTGGTCTTTGGTTTCCTTCTACATTTCCAAAACATGCACATAGGTGGACTCGTAGGGTGCGTGTCTGTGTGTGTGTGTGTGTGTGTGTGTGTGTGTGTGTGTGTGTGTGTGTGTGTGTGTGTGTGTGTGTGTGTGTGTGTGTGCAATGCCCCAGTTGCTCTATACTATTGGCTAGAGAGAACTCATGGTGGTGAGTAGGGAATACCCCAGACTTCAACCCTGTACTTTGTATGCAGGTGGCAAGGGCCTGAATTCCCTACCCACCACCATTTGTAAAAAAATTGCAGATTTTTGCCTCATATTTGTTCTGTTCTGTTCCTCATAAAATCTGTGGTTTCTGTATTTTTGTTACACAGTCAGTCAGTGGTGCAGTCAGTAGTGAAGGGGTAGCATTGTTGCCTGACAGTTACAGCTGGTTTGATTCTTGGCTGGGGTGCTTTCTGTGTGGAGTCTGCATGTCCTCCCATCGTAGTTCAGATTTTTGCCTCATATTTGTTCTGTTCTGTTCCTCATAAAATTTGTGGTTTTCTGGCAAATCATTTAGCAATGAAGTCACTAAATAATGACAGACATTAAGTTTCAGACGTCGTAACCTTCAGAAAAAATGCATGCTAAAGCAAGACCTGTTATTCTATCAAATGTCTTAAGTTTATACAAGAGCAATTTTTAGTACTGTTTGTATGTTGCCCCAATATATTTGGCCTTGTTCAGATTTCCTGCATTAAGAGGCTGAGAGGTATGTGCAAATAAATCGCTTTATAGAATTAGGAATATCCAAACCTCTCAACTGTTCCCAATTTTGGTTCAAAATGTTGCTCTCCCCCTAATAATCCCTCTGCAAAATAGTAATTTTGGAAGAAAACATGGAGGGTTTATAATTATAAATAACTGTAATCAGAGTTATAGATTACTTTTATTTCAGAAATGCATGTAGATTCTCTAATTTTGTCAGCTGCTTAAGTTAGCAGTACGAATATTAAAAAGGTGTCCCTTCTTTGACAGGTTCCCAGCTGTATTGTGTGGCAATTTTATATTTTCGCATCACGTTTTTGGTCCATTTTTCATAAAATTTTGGTTTTCTGGCAAATTAGTGGCAAATCATTAAAGACTGAAGTTAAAAAATAATGGCAGACATCTGAGTTTCAGATTTCATATCTTTCAGAAAATTCATACTAATGCAAGACCTACTACTATTCTATTATCTTTCTAAGTTTATAAGAGCAATATTTAAAAATTGTCCTTATTTTTGGGCCTGTGTCCCACTTCTATGTATGGCTTTGTCCACATTTCTTGCTCTGAGGTTGAGAGGTATGAGTGTTAGAGCCATCACCATCGCCAGAGACATTTCAAATTGTGACATACTTGTTGCACCTCACTCCCCCCATGTAGTGACTCTTGATGTGTCCAAGCAAAGCAACGAGCAGTTATACAGTGTAAGTGTGCAGAGTATTCCCCCATCCAAGGGGGACACAAGTACGGCAGTGGCTTTTCATCTGTCCTTGATTTTGCAGAATGGTCTGGTTTTCTGTCATATTTTTATACTGTTGATTTATGCTTCTTATTATTCAGAAAATGCATGCTGTCACAGTGCCCTGTTGCTCTGTGTTTAAGTAGCAATGCTTTAATGACCATCAGGTAAGCTTGTCGGAGATCGTAATATTCAAGTAAGTTTTAATAAGCATACTGTTAAAGAATTAGCAATATTGAAAGCCTTTTTTGTTGTTGCCATGCAGGGAATATTTACATAACTAGATAACTTATAAGCCTTGGGTATTGAAATGCATATGACAGTATTTGTAATAAAGGACAGGATTATAGTATTTTCAGAAGCTCATTACATTTGTTGGGGACTTGCAGTCATCATTGCAGGCTTTACCCGTAAACTAAACAGAATGCTAATCTATCATGTGTGGTCCATAACTTGTGCAGTGATCCTTTAAGCAATTTATCTTAAGCTTGTTTTTTGTTTGCTGTTCATTTTTTACTTTGTTCATGTCTTCCCCATGAAACAAGTAGATAGTTGCTGTCAGGCAGCAGGTCTTTTTTGCATAAGAAACATTTTTACAAGTGGGGGTATCACAGATTGCTACTTTCAGCATGTTACTTGGCAATTTTATAAAGCTGAATATAAATTATAATTGGAACTGCACTGCAAGGAGAAGTGGTTTGACTTGAGTGCTGCTTGTGTTTTTTTATACTTGATTTTGACTGGCATTCCAATAATGTATTTAAAAAGCAATTTACTTTTTTATTCCTCTAGATATTAAATAAGCTGTCATGTAGCCAATGCATTGAAATATTTTTTTCTTCACTTCATTTTGTCTTGATTGGGCTCTCGTAATGACACTTTGGCACCTAGGGCAGTGTATTTAAAGTTCCAGTTGTTGTGGTTTTGAGCATAGCCCCACCCCTTTCTAGTTGGCCTCACCCCTTCCCATTGGCCCCACCCATTCAGCTGTCTTCTGCAGCCCCCCTTTAATTTGAAGTCACCAGCCGCCACTGCAGGCAGCTGTGGAAAAAACAGAACAGAGCAGAATACAATTATGAATACCAGTCTTGATTACATTCAGCTTTTAAGACTTACAAGTACTCTTTGTAGTTAATACTTACACAGTGTTGGATGTCTGCAGTCTTACATTCCCTGATCCAATGGTTGAAGGTATTTCTTTTCCACCCCTGGAGGTCATTGTAGTGATGCCTACATTCATCACCAGTGCACAGGATCCTGGTGGCACTGGTTACAGACTGGGCTAAACTCTCCCAAGATTCAGACTTATAATTGAAGACAGAACAGTCCCCCTGCTAAAGTCTGGTACTGTGGTTCTTAATTAGGAGTCTAGTAAAAATCCTGGACTCCTGGACACCCTATCTCTGTGCCCTAAACCTGACACCTTCCCCACAAATGCCTGACACTTCTGCCAAGGATCTAGAGCAATGGCAAATTATGCTTTCCCACCAGTTCCAATCATCAAATTTACTGGGAGTGCAGACACTGTTTGAAAATGTTGTGCTCTGCTTACTATTGCACAAACATTGTGCTAGGCAATGCGCAACTCAGAGGACCATGTTTGCACAAAGGGTATCTGATCTCAATAATGGCAAGCAGTGAGGTATTACATAATTGCCGTTGCAATTTCAAGGTTATTGGATGTACAGGCAGTTGTGTATGTGTGTGTTAGGCAAATGTAAAGGCCATGCCAGTTCAGATGACAGAAATATATTTACAGGAATATAGTACTCAGTATACTGGGATCACTCTACCGTATCAAACCATTTCTTACCAAAAACAAAGATCAGCCATTACTCAATCCCAACTTCTATCCACCCTACTCTATGCATCTCCCATTCTGACTAATCTCAGCAAAACTGAACTAAGTAAAATGGAAGCCTGCTATAACAGAATTGCCAGCTTTGCTGCAAATTGCTCATATAGAACTCATCACTGTACTGCTTTGAGACAGCTCCACTGGCTTCAACTGCCCAAATTCCTAACCTACAATCAGCTAAGCCTTTGTCATTCGATCTATTACCTTCCCAATACGTGTCCTGCCCTCAAAAACCTAGTACAACATCACTCAGTCAAAAGGCCTCTTAGATCATCAAGCAAACTACTACTAGAAGTCACCAACAGCTACAGTAGCTTTGGAGATGCACTATATAGTAGTTTATTGACTAAAAAATGGAACTCTGTCCCCACTAGCACTCAGAACACATCATCCAAAGCCTCCTTTAAAGACCTCATCAGGCAACATCTCAAGCAAAGTTGGCAGTGCCATGATTGCTCCCCAGGCTAGTGAAAGCAGATAAGGTACACATACTAAACCTAAAGTACTTGATAATACTTTTCAATCTTACTCACAAACACTGACTAATCTACAATGTATGTACTGTACCTGTGTACTATGTATGCATTCTACATATGTTCCAAATTTCAGCTGTACTCCACAAATCTATTAATTACCTTTATTTTTAAATTCATATTTTTTTGTTTTTTCTCTCCACTGTAACTGTTGATGTGCTGCATGCCACTCTAAAAACATGTCTTTTGTAATTTGTGTGTATACTTATCATGTCTAAATAACTAAATGTATCTCTAATTTTTCTATGTGGAGCTTTTTTCCCTGGGCCTCTGCTGAAAAAGGGCCTTTTCAGCTCAGTCAGACACCCCTGGTTAACAAATGTAAAATAAAATACAAATAAATATACACACAGATATACATGTGGTAAAAAAGGTGATATACATAGCTATATACATAAAAAACTGACAATACTAGTGTCTCAGCCCTCATACATATAATAAATATCAGCTCCACTGTGTCAAGTGTCATAAGTGACAGTGACTACAACGGAAATGGAAAAAAAATAAAAGTGTATGGTATATCCTGTATTCAAGCCTAGGACCATGTGCATGGCAGTCCTACACTTACACCTGTTGTCAAAAGAAGGTTGAGAAAATGTTTGTCTATGTTGCAGTTCATTGCTATAAACTGCAATGTCATAACATAAAACAAAGGTTGCACACCCTGTACAAGATCCCAGGACCATCTGTACTCCAGCCCTACACTTACACCTGCTGCCACAGGACAAGCTACCTGACATTCCTCTATTTTACTAATAATTCTTAAGGTCTTGCTGTTAACCACTGTGTAATGCCACTTAGAGGGTCTGCATAATGCCCAGTAGTATTAATTGAATGCATCCAGTTTCAATTTTGTCTGTCTGGGTCCTGTCTGGCCACTTGTCCAGTTTGCTCAGTGCTGCAGTTCACCAAATGAGATAAGCACAGCAAAACCTTGCATTCAATTTTCTCCAGGTCCCATGTTTTTGATAAGTGGCTCATCACGCAAACAGTGCCCCCCCCACTTAAAGAAAAAAAAAGGGGAGGCAGTTGAAATGAAGAAAAGCAATGCATGACATACACACCAGAAAATGTTAGTACATATGAGATATTTCTACATAGGTCTAGATTTTTACTCTCAATCAAATGCACCATTAGTACATTATCCATCTTTGCCACACAAACAGCTTTTCAACTAACAACTAAACCCAGTTTGCACAAAACCAACTGCAACAGCATCTACAGTGATATCAAACCATGCAAGTATTATGTGTACATTAGTTTTGGATGTAAAGCACCTACTGATCACACAACCTGTCATGATTATTGCTTGCAAATATACAGCTCTGTCTTACATTTCTGTGTTTGTTGGCCATTCTTCATTTATCTAAGCAGTAGTCTGAGAGATGCAGTGTGTAAGCCATTCTATATCATTGACCTTAAAATGTGTGAGGATGTTAAGTGAAAATAATATCATATGCAGTTGCCAACAAATGAAGGGCAGGTGGGATGTTAAGGAACATAGCCTATGATTTGTGTGCTGCTTACTTACATTTCCAACCTTACATCTATCACTATACATCTAACCTGACACATCCAGTGGAAGTAAGGCAGTCTGCATTGCTGTTGTGTTTTCCGTCTACCAACCAATAATCATTCACAGTTGTAATCCATTAAAACACTGCAGGAGTGCCTGCACTATGTTTACATCTCCTGCATGGATCCAGTTTTTGGGATTCAGCAATTCTAATGAGGCCACACACCTCATTTGCATCTTCACCATTCTAACAGGCCTGAATCTACACCATATAAAAAGGCAACCATGTAGCTAGGCAAACTGATGGTGAATATACTTTTTTTATATTGGGAAGACTGCAGATAATGCAATTTATTCAATATATATATATATATATATATATATATATATATATATATATATATATATATATATTACTTCCATTTGGTCAGTTACATACTGCAAATGCTGGAATGTACTTAAGAAAAATCTGAAGGAAAGGCGTTTACATTTTTATCTGTATGCATTAGTTAGAAGTGTACTGATGGCATAGGCATGTTTGCCAAGCCATTTCAGAGGTATACATGATTGCCAATACATGAAAATGGATGATAAATATGTACACATGTTTCAGGACAATGCCTTTGATATCACTTTTAGGATTTCAAATCTGGTTTGTTAGCAAAATGTGTCATTTCTCTGTTTTTTTGGGGGGAAGCAAAGGTGAGTCACTATTATGGCACAAATAATGATAGACTATTCTGTTGCGGTTGGGAGCAAAAGTGAGTTACTGTTATGGCACAAACAAGGATATGTTGCTCTCGTTACAATCCTTGCTTTGAATCCTGCCTGTTCTTCGTATTTCATATATGTAGACTGCTGTATGTTTCTACAGGGGGTAATACTGAGTGGCTACCTTTTTTATTTTATCTGGAATCAGTTATTCAGTACTTTTGTGATACTTATGTGTATTATCCTTATGTTATCTTTTAGGAAACCTAGGAGTATGTCACCTAGGCATGTCAATCCTCAGAGACCACCCCCCTTGATCGATGCTGAAAGATATTTCATAGTGGATGCCTTTAGTCAACATGGTGCTATTCTGATGGAAAGTGGATGAGGAGATATGGTATGTAGGGTACAAATTTGGTAACAGATAGTTGCTGATCTGAATGCCATGGGTGGCCACAGCAGGACATATGAGCAGGTATGCCACAGGGCCACTGACATGATCACATCTGAATGGGTGAGAGCAGCTGCAGTCGGCCATAACCAGATTGGTACAAGGGAGGAACTGCTAAGGAACCACCACTAACACCCAGTGAAGAGTTTCTAGCCAATATCAGGGATCCAGACAGCTCACAGGAGTGTGTAGTACAATATGTTCTGGATGTGGGAGCAACAGTATCAGAGACAGCAAGCACATGACAGGTGGACCTTCCAGGTAGGGTTTGGTATTTCAACAGTTGACTACTGTTGTATAGTAAAACAAATGAATTCAATATGCTACTTCTGTGTCACATTATTTTTTGGGGGGTAAAGACTGCTACAGTTATTAGCTTAGGATTGAGTTGACAGCCATGTTCTTGTTGAAAGTATACTTAATGGACATATAAATGAGTGAAAGTATTATCCCTGTATTACTGTTAATTGTGATGATGTTGCTGTTACCTCCTGCTTAACTGATTCCAGGACCATCTGGATTACAGATAAGAATCTTGAGTGCAGATGGTAAGCCAATATTTTGATGTCAGTACTGCTGTGCTATTTAAAGAAATATTTTAGTGGGTGCTGTTGATGTCAGGCCTGTTGTGTATATTGCTGTACTGTCTGCAACAGTGGCAGCACTGTTACTTTGTTAGCATATATTGCAGTATAGTAGTGGAGGTATTAATGTATCCATGTGTTTGTTGCTTTTTATCACAGGTGATCATGACAGTGGGAGTGTGTGCCCTCTTCCACCTGATGTCAGTGTATCAGAAGACTCTGATGATAATGGTGGCCAAACTGAGGCTTAGTTGGGTGGAGTGCAGAGACTGAAACTGACACTGAGGTTGACATACAATTCCATCAAACAAAGCCAGTAGGCCTACATGTACCTATGCCAGTGAGGCCACAGATATGGGATAGGTGAAGGCAGAGGCCACTGATTAGGGAAGTGTGGCTACTGTGGCATCAGTACCTATTGAGTCTGGCCATATCTAAATTGTGGTCAAGGTGCCATGCAGGAGGGTTGATAGGGGTACGCAGAGGGGGCCTGCTGTCCCTCCTCCCACTGGTGCAGGTGTCTCTTCCTGTGGCACTCAACATATGTTTAGGGACATCATGGAGGAACAGGCATGGTCCAATAGGTGCTCCAGGAAAATGCACAGGTTGTAGATGTGGCACAGTCTGACATGTATGATTGCCCCCTCTATCATGTCAATTCAATGGTTTGAATAAATAACACGTTGGAATGAGCGGTGTCTATGAAGGAACATCTGCTGGGTGTGGAACAGCATTCCCATGTGTGTAGGTCACCCACTTCCTAATGTGGCCATGCTTGATCATGCTCCAAAAGTGGCAGTACTTCTACTGCCCCATCAGTGAGTATGGTGCCCACACCCAGACATGGCAAGCCATGGGGTCATGGTCCTGGGTGTCCCTGTGAAGGGACCTTATACAGCAGGCATCAGTCATGTTCAGGTAGCAGTGCTGCATCTGACTGTTGGCATGGAGTAGTCAGTGCAACTCCTGGCAGAGCCATTTCTCATGGCTGAGGATGACAGCAATGAACTGCCACTTCTACCATGCATGGCTCATACCTGCCTGACATACCAAGATGTAGAGTCAGCATAGTGATTGATTGTGTTCATGCACATACTCACACACCAATTTCACCTGGAGGACTCCTACAGACACACAACAGTTACTTATTTTGTCTCGCTAGCCATTTGTTGTTGTATTCAGCTGTCTGCCTGCTTCTCTTTCTTACTCAAACACACTCACCAACATTTTGTCTCAGCCTAGGCTTCCTGCCCCCCCCCCCCCCCACACAAAACACCCTCTGCAAGTGATGATAACTGTACCACATCCCTATTTTCTATCTTTTAGATTCAGGGATACATAAGCTTTGTGTCTGATGCTCAGGGTGAATAGCTAACTTAGTGCTTAGCATATATGCAGTTGTGTTGTTGAACTGTTAATCATACCTTTGACATATATTGGTCTTGCAAAGTTAGGCAGTTGATAGCATCAAAATTTCCCAACTTTATAGTGAATGATCTTTTGAGGGTTGTGAAGTCAGAAACTGCAATGTGTATCATTACTTTCTAATTTCTCTCTTTAATGATTTTCCAGTACAAATGTAGATGCTAAACTGAGGGCATGCAGTGATCACCAGTACTTTTGAGAGGTATGACTGTGAATTTTTAATGCCTGACGCTTACTACTTAGTAATGGACACATAAGTAAAATAATTATCTGCTGTCACATGTTTAGGTACTTTCTGTACAAATCTCACACCTTTTACTTGCTTACTGGACCACATAATGAAATATAAGGATATGCCACACATTCATATTATTACACAATACACTCCAGGTTCAGGACTTACCATTTAAATGCAGCAGTTGTTGGTTGTTCACCCCCTGACTCCTCATCTGCCTGTGGCTGTGGTAATCATGGTGAGCTGTGTGCCCCTTCCACTTGCTGATCCTGCTGAAGCTGTTTGCTCAGGATTATTTTGTGCAGCATGGCACATACTGTGAATATTTCTGTACATGTCCATGGATTGTACTGCAGGACTTCCCTAGATGTATCTAGGCACTGGAACTGTGACTTCAGCAGCCGAAACACACATTCTATGATATTTCTGATTTGAGCATGTGCCTCATTATTGCATTCTTCCATGGGTGTGTGTGTGTGCATTTCTGATGGGTGTCATCAGCCATGGTTAGAGTGCATAGCCTGCATCCCTCAGTAAAGGACCCTGTGAGATATCCCCCCAGAACACTTCTGGTACAGTTCCGAGATGTGCCAGATATGTGAGTCGTAGTAACTGTCAGGGTTGCCGGCATTCACATTTAAGATGATTCCCTTGGCATTCCACACAGAGTGGTAGCCTTTCTGTTTATGTAGAGCATACCCTGTTCCATGGGTGGTGCTTTAATTTCTATATGTGTGCAATCTATGGCACCCAGTACTTCAGGGTAGTGTGCTACACAGTAGAACTCCTGCATATTTCTGGCCCACTCCAAAGAACTACGGGGGAAATATATATGTGGTCACTGGCATGTTGGAGCATAGCATAAGGGAACTGTTGGAGGATTCTGGATGCTGATGCCTGTAACACCCCCAGAATGTTTCCCTGATGCTCTCTGAATGGTACCTGTAGCTAAAATTCTAAGGGCTACACATACCTTTCTCTCCACTGTGATGGGCTCTCCTTGGTCGGTTCTGGCTCTGAGTTGAAGACAGTAGAGGATGCAGAATTCCTGTAGTGTGTTCCTATCCACCCTGTAGCGCTCTACAATTTCCACATGATGTAGGTTGTGAAAAGTTAAATGGGGTCTGAAAACTCTTCTCCTTCTCAGCCTTGGTCTATTAGCAGCCGAAGCAGCTTTGGCTTCAGCCTGTAGCACATACAAATGAATTAAAACATCAGGAGTCCCTAACATTCTGTTTATGTAGAATCCTTTCTGTGGCTGTATTCCAAAAGTTTTGGAATTCACAGGAAAAAAAACAGCACGGAGTCTACACTGTGCTTTATAGCTTGTTGAATAGCTCCTCTATGCTGGATTGGCTGATTGGCATGTAGTTCAGCTGCTTATGTGCAATTAGCATGCCACAGTGGTCATTTTGTTCACTCGGTGGTGCGTGCCTCTACACAGCGCTTACAGAATCTAAAACTGTCTGCACCCATGTGCATGCTGAGCTGCAACATGCAAATGGTGAAAAATAACCATGACTGTTCATTATGCATGCATGTGTGTATGTGTGTGTGTGTGTGTGTGTGTGTGTGTGTGAGCGTGTGTGCACTATATTTGTGAAAAAGGATCCCTTTGCTACCTTTTTTATTCAATAGAATAACAAACACATTCTTCATACATGCAGACATGCATTCAATTAGGATAAAAAATGCTTAACTTATGTAAAATGCATATTAAAATGGAGAACTACAGCCATACAACAGTGAACAGAATATCAACTTTACTTTTTTTTAACTGTGTAGGGAACAGGTCCAAGGTGTTCTTCAACCACAGTTTGAACCAATGGCAAGAAAAGTACAATGGACTCAAGTAATAAAACATAAAAAATGATTTACAGATTTAGAATTGTAAGTACATAGAAACATGTATAGAGAATCACTACACAGAAAGTGTGCATCTGTGTACATAACTAATATTTCATATGCAGAAAGATTGTAATTTCCTGTTATCAAAGTAAAATAAAATATTACAGAGAATAAAGAGTAGCTTAATGTCAGTAAGCTCTAGAAAATAATGTGAGTAATTTATCTATTGTGAGTATTAAATTAAAAAAAAAATGAATGAGCATAGGATTTTGTTTGACTGAACATAGTATTAACCAATGGTGTTGAAACAAGTGCATTCACATTACTATTTTATATGTTTGTAAAAACACTTTTCTTAATGTTTTGCAATACTTAAAAAGTCTCAGCATTTGGAAGGCAATTCCAAGAGGCAAATGTGACCTTGGAATAAGCCTTCCCACCTATGGTGAGATTAAATGCTGGTCTCATCTTGGTTGTTGGACTTTGGTAAGTATACTAATATTTTGGGACATTGTTTCCTTTACAGAGGCAAACAGTAAGCTCTTTGACAGTCTGAATGACAAGTGAGGTAAGCAGTAACAGCAATTTTGTTATAGTCTACCAGCTGGCTTTGGCTACTGAGACACACTGATATACTCTTGTATGTAACTATGAAATAAACCTGCATATTTTATTTTCTGTAGACTGCAATAATGTAATATTTTATTAGTTTAATGCAGTGATTAGTAAGGCATACTAGAATCTTTGTATTAGGATACTTATGGTTATTATCTTCCATGGCAATAAGGCTGACAAGTTTATTTGATGAATGGATACAGCTGCCTTGTTGATCTGCACCCCCCCCCGACCTGTCAAAAAGTTGTATGTGTACAATTAAGTTATTGGGAGAAATATCTAAAGAGGTTATTGAATTCACTACAATGAACAACAGGCACCTGCAGCAAGCTAAGGTAACTATAATGTTTCCTCTATTCCATAGTTTAGGAAGTTAAGCATGCAGAGAGAGAGGTTCAGATCTAAGATAAGGGTGTTACAGTCTCATAAATTATTTCATTTCACTTTCCTAATAAAACAGGAGTGCAATGGAATAATTTAAGGAAGGAGAGGTTAGAACTAATGTAGTGCCAAAGCCATGCTTAGTACTGTGCAGATCTAATGGGGACTTGTTAGTAAGCGTGTTGACATTATAACTTCATAAGCATGCTTTAATCTAATTTATCATCTACCTTTTCAGTTAGTGGATAGGACCCTTAGTTATCAGGAAAGAGGATAAAGGAATTGAAAACCTTCACCAAAGTGGACCTAAACAGGCTATATCACGCATTTAAGTATATCCAAAATAGACTTTTCCTGTGGTGCTTGTGATTAATACAACCTTCTCTAGAATAAACTTGATACTTGGGTGGTTCAGATCTCACAGTGGTAAACGTGTTTGTGTGTGTGTGTGTGTGTGTGTGTGTGTGTGTGTGTGTCTGTGTGCATGCCTGCGTGCGTGCGTGCGTGTGTGTGTGTGTGTGTGTGTGTGTGTGTGTGTGTGTGTGTGTGTGAGACTTAAGTGTTAGGAATGTGTAACTTCATCAACAGAAATGTTTTTTATATTTATGCTTGGGAGAAGCATTTAAATTGAGAGTGGATTCCCCCATCCCACTTGAGCTACAAGAGCTTTAGGTTTAAAACTTCTGTTTAACTGCATTGATTTTTGAATTTTCTACATGTAATGTTTGGATATTTCCATTACTTTTGATTTTGTTATTATTATATTAAAGTTTATTATATTTTAAACTTTGTTTTAGCTCAAAGTTTTATTTCTTGAAGTCTTAATTGTTGGCTAGGGTCAGTTAGAAAACATTCCTTTTGCATTCATTGATTGAATAAGAATTTGATCTAGCTAATTAGTGGGAGGGGCTGAGAAACAGTTTTCTTATTTGCTGTATTCACATACATTCCTCATTAGCTATAAGAGGTCAGAGTTTAAAAACTGCTGTTTGACTAGATTATTTTTTAATTTTTTTGTCACCCACCTGCCCAATTCTTGTGCTTCTAAACCTGGTGCCATTTTAGCTGCCCACCCCTGCTATAAATTAGACTTTGCAAGCCCCTCCCAGTGCTCTTTTTTTCTGAGCACTAATAGCTCAAAGTGAAAAGGCACTTCAATTAAATTTGTAAAGCTTGAGTTATCTTTTCTTTCATACAATTCCATTAAAACTAGTGCACCGTGCAATATTCAGAGTGTTGATCTGAACTGTGTATTGTTCTTTTTTGCATTTTTTCCTTGTTTTAATGAAAAGACAATTGTTTGTATTTTTAAATTGGTATGTGACCTTAGTTTTGTAGTTTCCCTTATAGCAGTGGTAGAATTGTGAGTTTCTGCAGGATCTGAGCCTCTTTTATTTCATTTCTACTCCTTTTTACTGTTTGTATTTTACTTGGTCTGGGGCCTTAGTTTTGTAGTATAAGTCACAACAGTGAGAGAATTGTGAATTGCTGCAGGATCCGAGCCTCATTTATTACATTTTTATAGTAATTTTTCCTGTTTAAATTCCTTTCTAGCTCATCTTCTATAACCTGTGCTAACTGCTGAGCTGTGCAGCAGTGGTTTGCAGTGAACTATACAGAAGCAGACACCTAGAACTATCTTTTTATATATAAAATTTCCTCTGCTATTTTCTCAAGTATCTAGCTGAGTGTCAAGCAGCTAGGTTGCCCACTGAGAAGCATTACCCAAAAAGTTTGTAGATTAATCACTGACCACTCCCCTGGTCATGTAACTCTAAACCCCAATTGCATCACCACTCATATATCACAAAGAAAAATTCACAGCCATGGATATGCAGTTTCCTTCTGTCTATGTAGCCATTCTGATGGAAATGGGCATCTTGAAACAATGTAGTAATTGTCTCATGTTTATTAATAACCACCTTATTCTTAAGCAGAATGACAAAGTACATGAGAGTTGCAATTACACTATGTCTTTAGAGGCAAACTCTTGTATAAAGGCACTATCTCCAAACAGGTTGCCAGTAATACACATACAGTACTCCTACTATGGGACAGGCACATAAACTCACATATGCTCACTTTTCTAAATGCAATCTACCCAAACCTCAAAGACCTCCATATGCTTCCTCAACATCCTTCCAAACACTCCACAAAGACAACCCTCCCCATGACACATGCAACCACATCTTACAATGTCTCAAAATCTAAGGCATTAAGTCTAACTGCCACACAACTCATAATATCCACTCTGGCCAAACGGTTTATAAATCTTTATTATAAGTTGGTAAGCACTTACGTGGACTCCCACTTCTTCAGAAAATTTAAAAACAACAAATAAAAAGGATTTATGTAGCTGCAAGGAATCAGGAATACCAAAACAGGACAAAATCTTATTCCTCAAGGAAGAGTAAACCTGTCTGATGGACATCTGCAATAAATAAGCTCTATAATAAAAGGAAAAAACTGCTGTCCAGGACCAAGAAGAAGCAGGTGCCCAATTGGAAGCCATCTCTCCTTAGCCTGATCAAGGAAATAAGAGCACTAGTGAAATCCGCAAAAGCAAACTTTGAGTACAAACTGGCCACATCTACTAAAGGCAGTCATAAGGCCTCTTTCATATATGTCCGCAATCTCAAAGGAAGCACACAGATTTGCTCAGAACTGGTGGTCAGAAACACCATATAGACAAATGCTGTAGATATAGCCAACTTGCTGCCAGGCAGGTTCAGTGAAAACATCAACCCTCTCTCCCTCCCATCAGTAAATCAGGACATCCCCATTACCTGCCCCCCTCCCCTTATCTCTAGGCAGCAAGTCATTACTGCCTTCTCAAAGGCAAAAAATACAGTCTGCGTGGGACTCGATAACATCCCAGGCAGCATCTTACATGAACTCAGGCAGGAACTTGCAGCACCACTAGGCACCCTATTCAACCAAATATTGAGTACTGTCTTCACCCCAGCCGAGTGGAGGACAGCCACTGTCATCCCTTGCACAAAGGTGGAGCATCCACCTATCCAGGAAATTATAGAACTATCAGCTTAACTAGCCCAATCTACAAGGCCATGGAATGGGCTATCATGGACCTCATTAAAAAGGACATTGGCAACATCCAAACATTCGATCCCACACAGTTTGGTTTCATCAAGGGGTGGTCATGCCTGTAACATTTGGTCAACATCTTTAAGACAGTTGTCAAAGCCATGGACAAGGGGAAGACAGTGCATACCACATACCTTGACCTGCCAAAGCCTTCGATAATATTGCCCACTCGGGTATAATAGGTAAACTCTCTCAACTAGGCATCAATCTGTATGTTATCAGATGAGTAGCAAACTGGATCACTGATAGAACTCACCTAGTCAAAATAGGGAAAGCGACCTCAAGCAGTAGACCTGTAATGAGAGGTGTACCAAAGGGATCGGTCTTGGGGCCTCTGTTGCTTGGGATATACTTTTCTGAAGTGCAGGCCAAAAAAAGTGGGCTATGGCTAACCAAATATGCAGATGACTGCAATTTGAGTGCTTTCATCAATTCCCCTAGTGATGTGGACATCCTCCAAGAGGGTCTCACCCAAACAAATTACCGGTGCCAGAAACATGGCCTCAAACTGAATCCACAAAAAACAAAAAACAAATGAAGCAGCACAACAGGATAGAAAAAATTCTTTTCTTTACTGGATTCTGGTACCTCGGCCTTCGCCTTCACATGGAATAATAATGTAAAGCACAAACCAGTATAAATACACACCCCACATTAATCAATCATGTCAATTAAACAATTAATTAATCAAATATAAATATATCACTTCTTAAAGAAATATACATATATATATAAATATGTATACACATGTATATACATATAATATATACACATATATAATATAATAACATACACATTGTGCGCACACAGAATACAAAAAAATATATAAAAATTTTATATCATACATCTAAATTCATACCATTAGGAAATAGTGTTCCATAGTTTACAATAAATCTAGATTCCATATTCAATAATTTTGTTTGAAAATTTATATTGCTTTCTCCCATTCCCCATGGTCTTGCCAGAATACTAAATTTGAAACCAGTTTGTTCTCCATTGTGAAATTGATGAAAGTGGCTTGCAACTGGACTATCAAGTCTACTGTTCCTAATATCCCCCAGGTGTTCCAAGATTCTTAACTTAACCCTACGTTTCGTTTGTCCTATGTACCATTTTTGTTTAACACAGTTACACCCAATAATGTATACCACCCCGGAGGAATTGCAGTCAAAATGATCTAGTGCATGGTATATAACCCCATTGATTTTACGACCATCTAAATTAATAATTTTATCACACACCTTGCATTTATTACAAGCAAAAGAGCCTGCATTTACTTCCCTATCCTTCTTGCCCTTACTTCTAACTAATTCCTTCAGATTTTTGCATCTTCTGTAAGAAAAAATAATATTTTTCGGAACCATATTCCTCAAAAAATCATCACTAGTTATAATAGGCCACATGTTCAATACAATTCTCTTCAAAATTGAAGAAAAAGGAGAGAATTTGTCTACAAAAAATATTTTATCCATCTCCACAAGGTCCTTTTTCTTGGAATAAAGGGATTTGTTCACAAGTCTCTTCCTATTATTGACTGCAATCCCCTGTTCATTCGAATTTAACATTCCTTCCACTTTGGTCCTATGTGAATAGATAATATTCCTAGAATAACCTCTGTCCATTAGTCTCTTACAAATAATGTCAAATTCCCTTTGGACATTAATATTTTCAGATGTATTCATAGCAATTCGTCTAAATTCACCAAATGGCAATGACTCAATTAAAGAATTGCTATGCATACTGGTTGCATGCAAGAAATTATTCACTGCTGTCTTTTTGTGAAAAGGCTTGTGTTCAACCATCCCCCTTGAGCCAATGTAAAAGTGCACATCCAAAAAATCCATGTTCTTGACATTTACCTGATAAGTAAAATCCAGTCCACATGGATTCAATTTTAAACTAGTAATGAAAACATCAAAATCTCTTAGATTACCTCTAGATAGAAACAAGAGGTCATCTATGAATCTCTTGTAGATCAAAACATTGTTCTGAAAAAACTTTGTAGTGTAAATAAATAAATTTTCAAAGTGGCCCATAAACAGAATGGCATATGAAGGTGCAAAACTGGCACCCATGGCCGTTCCCTCTTTTTGTAAAAAATATTTTTTGTTGAATTCAAAAACATTATGAGTAAGACAGAATTCCACCAGTGAGATAATGAAGTGAGTTTTTGGTCCTTCCCCCATGAATGTATAAATAGCCTCAAGGCCCCATTGTGTAGAAATAGATGTGTATAATGAAACCACATCAACACTGGCCCAATAATAATTATCTTGCCAGATCCTTCCTCTGAAACTGTCACAAACCTCTCTGGTATTCTTTACATGTGATGGAATTCTCACTAGATATTCCTTTAATATGGAGTCCAAAAATATGCCCACATTTTGTGAAAAAGCCCCCTTTCCCGACACTATTGGACGTCCGGGGGGGGGTTTGCCAAATTTTTATGTATTTTTGGCAAAATAAAAAACCTGGCATCATTTGGACTTTTAATGTACAGTTTCCTAACATCACCCTGGGAGAAGAAACCAAGCCTTTCACCTTTTTCTAACAATTCCAAAAGTTTATTATTAAACTCAACAATGGGATTCGTAGATAGAGACATATATACCCTGTTATCTGAAAGCAACTTAAGGGCTATAGAATTATATCTTATGTAATTTTATATATTATATAAATTTTCAAACAAAATTATTGAATATGGAATCTAGATTTATTGTAAACTATGGAACACTATTTCCTAATGGTATGAATTTAGATGTATGATATAAAATTTTTATATATTTTTTTGTATTCTGTGTGCGCACAATGTGTATGTTATTATATTATATATGTGTATATATTATATGTATATACATGTGTATACATATTTATATATATGTATATTTCTTTAAGAAGTGATATATTTATATTTGATTAATTAATTGTTTAATTGACATGATTGATTAATGTGGGGTGTGTATTTATACTGGTTTGTGCTTTACATTATTATTCCATGTGAAGGCGAAGGCCGAGGTACCAGAATCCAGTAAAGAAAAGAATTTTTTCTATCCTGTTGTGCTGCTTCATTTGTTTTTTGTTTTTTGTGGAGACCTCGATTTGGATACCAGTGATCCAGAAGTTTGTTTTTCTTGCTCAAACTGAATGCCAGAAAATGCATCATCATCCCCTTTGGTGAGAGTGATGTCCCCACACATTAACACATTAATAACAAGGTTGTAAGCATGCAATCAGTAGCGAGGGATTTGGACACCCAGGTTGATAGCAAACTGACTTTAGACCACTATACTGCCTCTGTTGTACAGAAAGCTTTCTACATGGCCCACCTTATTACTAAGGGTATCTAATCCAGGGAAAAGGAGGTAATAAAATCCCTGTATTCTTCCCTTATAAGACCTATATTGAATATAATGTCCCTTTGGGCATGTACCTTACAAAGCACATGCAACAGCTGGAGAGACCACAAAGGTCCCTCACTAGGAGAACCCAGGGCATCAAATGTCTACCCTACACAGATAGGCTAAATGCCCTGCCCTTTTACTCAGTCTCAGACTCCTCAGAGGTGACCACTGTCTGGCATACAAAGCAATCTTAGACTCCACCTTAATGAGACTGCTGCATATCCACAGGTCAACTCCACTCATGCTACCTCATCCTGATGAGTGACATCAATAGGACTTGTTGGCAGGACAGATTTGTGTTCCAGAGACTCCCCTTTCTATGGAATAGACTCCCTCTCCATGTCAAGCAGAGTACCTCATTAACCCTTTTTAAATGCAACCTGGATAACTGGATGGGGGACAGAAAATGCATCCCCAGGGTTTCCAACTGTATCCCTGCTGGTCAAGGGCATTGGGTGCTGACTTGTCAGAACATAGGCTAAATTCTTGACTATGCTTGTAAGAGCCTCAGGTGCAATAGCCTAGTAACTTCCTATGATCCTACAAACACATTAAAGAAAGACCAGCTAGTAAGATTTAAAACCGTTTGGCCAGAGTGGACGCTTTTTATTTTATGAGTTGCACTTCCTATTTTATGTCCCAGATCTATGGTTCACCATTTTCTTTTTAGCTTCCACAGAACCCAATATATTGATCATCAGAGACTGTATTGTGAGACACACTGCTACCCCCAACTAGACTGAGCAAGGAGACAGTCAAGGTCAGTTGCCTATCAGGGGCAAGGATCTGCAGATCACACATGCACCCAAGACATTAAACCCCAAGTACTAGCATGATTTGGTCATAGTCCATGTGGGTGTTAATGATCTGAGACATACCTCCCTGGATTATATGAAGAGAAACATATTAGGGCTTTCAGGTTATGTGTGTCAGACATGTATGAGCCTAGCATTAAGCAACATTCTACCTTCTCCTAGGTTGATACCACAATATAAAAAGATGACTGACTTTAATAATTGGCTTAGATGCCGGTGTCATTATAAGGGGGTCCAATATTTGTCAGCTTGGGAGGACATGATCGCATTCCACACTGCTTTGCCAAGGATGGGCAGCACATGTTCACACTAGACTTTCAAATATTGGCAAAAACATTATTCACCCCTATAGTGCCTTTTTTATGCAATACAAATCTGATAAATGTCCCAACATAGTAAATTCTACGCAAGATAAACTAAAGGTGTTGCTGCTCAGCTCTAGAAGTATCATCAAGAAGCTCCACTCCCAGAAAGAACTCCTTACCTAGGAGAGTGTTGAAATATGTGCAGTTACTGAGACATGTTTTAAAGCCATGGAAAGCACCCTGGCAATACAAGACTATAAAGCTTTCCACACATTTAGATGAGCTACATCACAAGAAGGGACAAAAGGTAGTTGTTATCAATATACATAAAAAAATAAGCACACGTCAACATTGGTCGAACAATGTAACATGCTGAACAACTATTCCAGGTAAAGTCAAGTACCACATCCTTGCAGGCTATAGCTCCCTATCTATAATGCAGGGTAACCATACCACATACTTGAATGTACTGGAGTCACTCACAATTCAGCACAACAATATATCCATGGGTTATTTCAAGTATCCCACATGAACTGGGATACATACCCAACCACTAACATGCAAACTCAAAGATTTCTAGATTTTGTCAATGCAAACATCCTGGAATAGCTAGTCTGTACATCTAGCAATGGTGCAAATATTCTGGATTTGGAACTCACAAATATGAGAGAACATTGCACCCCCCCCCCTTGTTTAATGTCCTCACTAATCACATCAGATCACAAAGTGGCAACCCTTGAAATAAATATAAAGGCTGAACTCCCAACAAGTCACAGAACCATTAAGAACATTTCCAAGGTAACTGCCTGCTATGAAGTGAAGGCATAGCTAAATTCCAAGTCCTCCAAACTCAGAGAACACCGTGGCCTACATGGAAATCTTTACAGAACCCTCACTGCATAAACATGTAAATAACTGCAAAAAACAGCCTTAACTAATAAAAATAAAATTAGGACGAACTCCAAAAACAACCCCCCCCCCCCCCGGTGGGTCCATGGTATAAATAGGCTCTATAACAAAAGAAACAAAATCCTGTCCAAAAATGGAAAGGGTTATGCACAAAAGACAAAATAAAAAATTCCTCATCAGTATCCACAAGCAACTCAGGGGACTAATCAAGTCCTCCAACACCAACTTTGAGGAAAAGTTGCCTTTGAGGCTAAGGATTGGCAGAAGGCATCTTTCTGGTATATATGCAACCTTAAAGGGAACACCCAACAGAGTGCCAAACTAATAGTAAATGGAACTTCCTATACTGAACCAGAGGATATAGCAAATTTTCTGGCTGATGAATTTAGCTCCATTTTCACACCCTTAGCACCTTCTACCATTTCTTCTCTAGTCCTCACTGCATTCTCCAGAGCTGATGACTCATCAATGAATTCTGATAATATCCCAGGACACCTCCCAAATAACTTGAAACATGACATGTCAGGCCCACTGGAATCTCTATTCAATGTTATCCTCTAGACAGTCTTCATCCCTAGGAAATGCAGACCTACAACAGTCATCCCTCTATACAAAATCAAACTATCAACAGACCCAGAGAACTGCAGACTTGTTTTATATGAAAGGTCATGGAAAGAATTATTGTGGACCTGATAAACAACTGGACCCATCCCAATTTGGTTTTGTCATGGGCAGTTCATGCCTACTAAACTTGGTGGTCTTTATCAAGAGGGTCACTAGATCCACTAGAGCCATGGTCATGAATGAGGGCAAAACTGTGTTTGCATACTGCCAACCTTGATGTGGCAAAGGCATTTGACACAATACCTCACTCAAGTATCACAAGTTTAGCATAAATTCCTATGTCACCTGCTGGATAGCCAAATGGCTCACAGATATAACACTTGAAGTTGCCTCCACCAAGAGGCTTTTCACTGGTGGTATCCTACAGGGCTCAGTACAGGGACCTCTCCTGTTTGGAATATACATCTCTGAAGTCAAGGCCAGTAATCAAGTACAATGCACCAATCAGCATGTACTTGACCAGGCATTTGCAACAGTCGGATCAGCCACAAAGGTTCCTCACTAAAGGAATACAGGGTGTAAATAATATGTCCTACATGGACCATCACAAAGCCCTGTCGCCGTACTTAGTCTCCTACAAATTACTGATCTATGCCTAACCTACAAGACATTCTCTGATTCAGACCTAATGGATCTGCTACATATTCACAAAACAAACAACAATAGAATTACCTAATCTAAGGATTAAAACCTTATCTGTGACATTAGCAAAACATGTTGAAGGGACAGGTATGTATCTCTGAGATTACCCCTTCTCTGGAACAGACTCCTCATTCATGTGAAACAGAGCTCTTTCCTAAGCCTATTCAAATGCAATTTTGACCAGTGGCTGGGAAATTGTAAATCTACCCTGGCTTGCCACCAGTGGCCCTTATGGACAAGTAGGACCATAAAGCAAGTGTTCTATGCACAGCTTGCAGAAAATAACTAAATATGAATGATTAAGTCTTCACCTTGAGGTAGAAGAAATCCAAACCTCTGGTATAAGTCAGTGTAAGCAGAACTCTTGAAGAAAACTTTGTTTACTTACCATTATATATATATATATATATATATATATATATATATATATATATATATATATATATATATATATATATATATAACTGACATATAACTGTTAGTTATATAATGAAATTAGAGAACATACTGAACATACCTGGGTTTTATTATAAGCATTCCTTGGAGGAAGTTAAAACTGCATATATAGAATGGAAAGATAAGCTAACCACAAATCTTAATAAAGAACTTATTAGTGAAAACATTTTTGAGTATTTGAACACTCCTTACCCCAAGTTACATTGCTTTTTGGGATTCCCAAACCCCATAAAAATAGAGAAAATCCACCTTAAAGACCTGTTATCACAAGTGGTCACTGTCATATACTTAGATTTTATTCTGCAGCATCTTGCAGTAAAGCCTCTTGCTGAAAAGAACTCCCCCAGGATTTACTAATCTTCCGTGTAAGACTAGATTAGTCTTACATGGATGCGCCAGTCTAAGAGTATGATAGCAGTGCGCCATGCATATTAAAGAGGGTGCGCTGCCTCAACTCTAAAGCTTACATGGAGCATAGACGAGTGTAGGGGGCGTGTCGGACTGCCGAGTAGTCCAAACATCCATGCCCCTGCAGTGAAGAAATGCCACAATTTCGAGTTACATGAGCGAGTCCGCTCACATGTGCACAATGTAACAGTACACTCCCCCATATGTTAAACAACTGACAAAATTAAAAATAGAAAGATTTTTTTTATTTTTTATTTTTTATTTCATCCGATATAGCTGCCCATATTTGTACGTGTTTGCGTGGGTTTGCCCATTGCTTAGCTACAGTTATCAGCTTAGACACCAGAAGAGGATAATAAGAAAAATATATGCAAATTAAGCAAAATAGCGATAATATAGTGGTTAGAGCCTTTTCACAAAGAGGAAGCATTACCGGTTCAAGTCCCACTACTGCACATTTCCTTTTTCTGTTGGAAATCTGTATACAAAAATATTTCCTGACATTTTTTATGCATAAGTTTTGTAAAAAGCATTGAAAGGTTAAATGTACTAGTGAATGAATTTTATATATATATATATATATATATATATATATATATATATATATATATATATATGAAGGTGAAATGGTTATGCATTCTGAGGCATGAGTACCCTATTTTAAGCAATATAAAGTACTGCTAAGCACATTTTACCAGTATTGAGCATATTTAAATCCAATTGCTCGTAGCTGTGCACTGCGTTAACCAGCACAATGTCTTTGCATGTAGCTGCACACCGCACTAACCAGCGCAACAACAACGTATTTCCGCGTAACTCCGCACCAAGCTAACCAGCGCAATGTCAGGCAATGTCGAGCAACGTTGAGCAACGATGAGCAATGTTGGGCAAAGTCAGGCAAACTTGAGCAAAGGCGGTCAAACACGGCCACACCTCCTTTACTGTACCTTAACCAGTCAGGTATGCCCAGTAGGAAAATAAAAAGCAGTGACAGGGCTCGAACTCAGGATACTGTGCATTACAGTTACAGTACTTAACCACTAAGCTATGATAGCATTTCATAAGCATGCACTTTCCACAGACACATATCTATCAAAGGAATTTTAAACATTACCAACATCAGCTAAGCAAGTGTGCCTACAGCTGAGTTTTTCCAAAACTGGCCAATCACAAATAAGTGCAGGAAATGAGGCATATTTAATCTCCACAGGTGGGAATACTTGCTATAACTGGTTATATCTTCCTTCTGCAGTCAGCATGGCCAGTGTTGGAGAAGGCACTCGATTTAGACTGCAATGCTGGGGCATTGAGGAGTCCAAAGTAATGGTTTAGCTCCTTGTCCACAATCATGAGGAAAGACTCCTGCGGGGCCAGTACCAGAGTACCCAGTATAAAACGGAGACCTGGAACAGTCTTGCCCATAATCTCACCAGTGCAACTGGTGTTCCTCGGACTAGTGAGCAGGTCAGGCACCATTATTCTGACCTGAAGCGATGTAGGGAGGATCAACTGGACCAGTGGATCTAGGAATCCTGTGCAATGCCTAATGCCCCAGTACTGAGTAAGTAGCCATTGTATTTAGTAGTTAAGAATTGCTATGCTTGTCTATACTATGGATAGGTATGTCTCAATATCACTGCACTTACTTCACAGCTGCAGGTGTCCGGGCTAGGAACCAGCAAGCCCATGAAGATAGGCTGTAAAGGCTGTGTCATCAGGCAGGTTAGTAATTATTCTGCATGAACTGTTATATAAAATAAATGAGAGAGCCTTCAAAAAGTGTTTTAACCCAATAAATAAAGGTGTAATAATCCTTTAATAAATGTATAATTCCTGGAGTGCGTTTGTGTCATTTTCTTTAATATGTTGTTGTACTGCTGCATTCTACAAATAGTAGTGTTGTATTAAGCAGTGTCAACCCACACTTGGGTAGGCCCATGTAACATGGAGGAAGGGAGTGCCAGTAGCTTTTATGCATATTTACAGCCCTCAACTGTTGGTTCATGCCCAGCATGTACAGGTTAATTTGGCACATGAATAGCTTGGTATTGTGTTCCCCAGAAATGTCAGTGTGCTTCCAGAAATGTAGGGAGCTGTTAACATATAACTGATACTTTCACCTCAACATATCTAGATAATTATATGAAAGTAGAGCTGTCAGTGTACCATCTTAGCAGTAGTGTGTGTGAGCAACTCTCGAAATATGTTGCAGTAACATCTGCATCTTGGACAGTTTGTATGTAAGATACAGCTCATGTATGTAATGATCTAGCAAAATTCAATTGCACAATATAAGGACATTGGGTAGTGTAATAATACATGTAAGGGACATATAACCGCAGCTAATAGGAATGTAATGAAAACTAGAAGGATATATAAGTTTTTAATTGAGCTATCTTTTTCCACCCTACTGTATGTGCATAAAAAGTGCAATTCCACACCTCAATCTGTATGTCTAATCTCAAAACATTTGTTGGGACATATGTCCTACTGGTTTATAAATATTTGCATTTATTTCTATGCATGTGCCCAGTTAAAATACTACAATATTGGTGGCCTGTTTCCATCAATTCAACCTGCATGCTGTTGTAATGTCCACTATTGTTCTATATATGCATGTGTTATGCTTGCTTTTCAACTGTTGAAAATCTGGTGTGTTGGGTTAATGGGAATACTTCTGCATGCTGTTATAACTAATTGGGAATGCTGTTGACTGTTACTAACCCATATCTTTATTAAACTCTCCAAAACATAGTTTGTATGGGAAGGCCGGTCCCAGCGGGCCCACCTGTCCCACCTCAGCTGGCCATGGCACCTGGCACCATCAGATCTGGTGCCCAGTCTGGGACCTCCTTCTCCATTGGCCCTGTGCTACCTTCAGGTGGAAGTGCTGCAGGAGATGGGGCTTGGCCCTCCCATGCAAGTGTGGGTGGAGGAGGGCCACCTATCACCCTTCAAACGGTCCGGGCTGTGGTGCGTAGAGAGATTGAACTTCCTGTTGCAGAACCTTTACGCCAGCTTGAGGCCTGAGTGGCACAACTCCTGGGTCAGCCTGCCCCTCCTACACAGCCCCCAGCACAGCCACCCTGGGCCGCGAAGGTGCAGCGGTGACTGCCCACTGGTTGGGACCTCAGTCCCACTGTTTCCATCTGGGGGCTCATGGGCTTGCGATTTCCAAACATCCCTCCCCGTCAAAGGTGTTCACCCAGCACATATGTCATATACTGCCCCTGCATACATCTTGTTTGTCTTGTCTGTTTACCTCCCCAACCTATCTCCCTAAATATACCTACCTCCTCTACCCCACATTCTACTCTCACCTGAAAAAAAAAGGCAATCTGCTACCAAAAAACCAAATTACGCCCCATACATAGCTGCCCATTTTGCACACATGTCCACTGGACACATAAAATGTTATTTAATTGGCATTACAAAATACTTTGTTGTCCTTACCCCTCTCTTAGGGGTTGAAGGTTTCATATCTACCTCCAAATTTATTGCATATGCACAGCTGTTGCTGTTGAAGAAATGGGCAGCTATGGACCTTCCCTACACCTGTACTGCACACCCCAAGCTATTTCCCATACTGTCTACCCTCTTTGTGCCCCTTTTTCACCACTTTCCTATCTCCCCATTTTTCTTTTCTTTCAAAGAAATGAGTGCGAGGATTAGCGGAAGTAAGCACTATTATGCAGTAGTTAGCGGGTTTGCGCTTGTTTGCTCTTGGCTAAGAAATGTGCAGCAATGCACAAACCCGTGCAGACCTGCTTACAACTGCTTAAAAGTGCCTTAGTCCCTCTGTATGTGAGGGCCATTGTTCTGCTGAGGAGCAAAATAAAGCACCTCTGTAAGTCTTGAACCCAGGACCTTGCACACACTACACAACATGAAGTACCACTAAGCCATGGTAGATATACATCACATTGGTGCTTAAATAAATATATCATGCATCAGAATGAGTGAATGTAAAGGAAAAATAGGACTACCATACCACACAACTTGTTCTGTGGATGTGGACCAATAGTTGTTGTGGGATTACATTAAATGACTGTGAAAAGAGAAGCAGCAATTCTAGCAGGAAATAATGTTACACCATCACTTTACAACCCCACACAGTATCACAGCAGGACAAACACTGGCATATCTGTTTAGGGCAGAGGCCATACCTCACAACTATCCCTAATTTTCAGGGATGTCCCTGATTTTGAAACAAATTTTAGCTCTGTCCCTCTGAATCCCTCCGAAATCTACTGACTTTGGCCAGAAAGGTGGTGAATTACACTTAATGAATAATGACAATAATTAAGAGTTAGACACTTCTTTTACTTCAGAATAGGTGTATTAATTCATATGCTCTGATTATCTCAATGTCTCAGCAAGATAAAATCCATACAAAAGTACTTACGCTCTCTGTACTTCTGCAACCCTTCCCAAATGTAGAATATACCTGTGTGTGCAGGGTCTACCAAGGATGTAGGTAAGCATACTCACAGTACTGAACTGTGTCCAGTTTTTCTGAGCAGCTTGTGCTAATGTCAACACTAAAAAAGCACAAACTGTTTAGAACTGAGTAAATGAATATTCACAGTATAGCAGTTCACAAACAATTCTTGTGCCAAGGGAATACATCTTAATAACTAGCTTTGTATGGCAGTTAATTGTAACAGTTAAAAAGAAAGTACATCTTTCCATGTATCTTGGGGTAGCATTTTGAGTTGTGAGTACATTTCTACACTGACAAGTGGGTACTGGAAGCAGCAACATTATGTCTGAGTACAAAATGTAAATCTCTGGCTACACCCCTGGCTTCTGATATAAGAACTATACCAAGCTTCTGTCTTAACAATGATGTTCACAGCAAACAAGGATGATCTCCATCTTGGAAAGCTGAAAGGGCCATGCCTACATGAGTCAGCAATTTATAATATTGGGTTGCTATAATAGTGATTACTGCAATTACTACACAGCAGGCTGCATGCAATTAGCAAATGGTGGCCACTAATTGGTGCAGAGGCCATCATATGCTCATGCGCAAATTCCTACAAAAGCAGGCTGCAATCTCTGCCAACAAACTCAATCACTCTATTGCAGAGACTGACAGAGAGAGAGAGAGAGAGACAGAGACAGAGAAAAGGAAAAAGAAACATTACCAAATCATACAAAGGAAAGGTATGTGGCACATATGTATTTCCTAGCATGTAGTAAATGTTATTGAAGAATAGTCTACATAATGTGAACCATTCATATGTGGCAGCAGTACTTCTTTATGTACAGATGTTCTGCTTAACTACTGCTATGGACAATACTGTGTGTACCTGTGGGCAGTGGGACATACCTGTGAAATGTGTAGCTCAGCATTAAATGTCAAAGATCTGATTCATGTTATCTGTGTTCTGTACAGTAGTGTGGCCAATGGCTGTTGGGAGGATTAGCGCTGACATTATATAAACATGGGTGTGACAGAGCAACATATGCATGATAGTCATATTAAAGTGTAGCTTAGCATTGGCAACTGCTGTAGCAGTCTAGTATGCTTTCTAGCATCTGTTTCCATATATACCCCCCTAATGTTAGTGTGTGTTCATATATGACACCTGTTTGTGTTGCAGCAAGGCCCAACAGTTCAGCTGTGAGGTCCAGGGACTTACAGAGTGGACTTTGTGTGTGTATGCCACACACATACGGAGAAATATATATGTGTCGTATATATTCACATCTGTATATGTGCATAGAGCAGGGGACATATTGCAACTGTTTGTGAAGGGGGAGATATATATGTTGGTGAAGGTTAGTATGCGCATATTTGTATGTAGGTTTTAGTGTGTGACAAACAAGACAGCATACAGTGCTGGTATATGACATGTGGTGGTTAAAAATTGTGGGTGGTTTGTTCAGTTTGCAACGTTGAAGTCAGTAAGGCCTGCTAAAGCTACCTGGGCTGTGAACACCTTCAATGCATTCATCCCAAGACTGTGAGATTTTATTACATTATTGTACACCTTACATCCTTTGTATAATTGATATTCTCACTATGAAATGTGAAATGTATATGTGCCTACATATGTATGTATATGTAGACCACTGGATGTGTATATGTATATATATATATATATATATATATATATATATATATATATATATATATATATATATATATATATATATATTTATATATACTCATACACACCTACATCTACTTGTTACAATAGATTATCTGTACTGTTGACTGACTGTGATGGTCAATATGTTTATGAATACATCAAAGATATGTATCTGTGGGATAGCTTAGTGGGAAACTGTTTATGTCATGGTATTATGGGTCCTTGCTTTGATCATAGCAAAAGCTGTGTATTCTGTTGCTAGGCCATTGCATACAGTGTGATTAAGTCCCTTGGTTTTAACTAGGGTGTGTCATTGAAGGCTAAAGCACTACATCTATGATTATTGATTGGTTCCGATGTTGAATGCAAATCCTGTGTGTACTGTAGTACTACTTGAAGCTCTGGGCCTGTACAGCAAAGTGTGGTGTATGTCCACATTGCTTGCATCCACTGTTTTGTGTGGTCCCTGTATTCATCACAGATTACATTTCTCAAGATTAGGGTTGTGTAAGTACTGACACACAGTACTGTGTAGTACACACTGAAAGCTTATCTGGGTTGTCATACCTTTGTGTCCTGTAATTATGTTTGATGTGTGTGTGGGTATGTCTGTAACATGTCCTTTGACATATGTGTGGTAAAACATATAACTGCATATCTAGCAACATTCATAGTGTACTACAGCAGTATGTGACCTATATTCCCAATTGTGCACATATTTTGGCCATGGGTTTGCCATTAACAAGTTGTGTGGTATAATAGTAATACATTTACTGGACCTTACACTGATTGTGATGGATGATATATTTCTTTACACATTAGCTTGATGTATATCTGCTGTGGCTAAGTGGTGCATTGTGTTGCATACAGTGTGCCACGTACTCTTGTATAGTCTTATATAGTGATTTTACTTTGTTGCTGTGCAGAACATAGTTCATTAGATAGAGAGTGAGCAAGGCACTTTCAAGCAGTTGTGGGGTGAGCAGTGATAAGTGGCAGTTACAGTGTTTCACTCTCGGTTAGCTTATAGGTTGCTATATATGGCAGTTCAGTGATATCTGTACTGTATAATGTTAAATGTGCCATATGACTTGCTCAGACATATTTTTGTATTTATGTCTTCCAGGGATCATGGCCCATCACTGGAACCCAGTTACAATAGTGCTGAAGATGATATCATTACTAGCAGTATGATTTGGCACTACTGTCTGATTTTATTAGGGAACCAGCCAGGACCAGCAGGAGCATACTGTAATGTGGCAAGATGTTGTCCGCAGGGTCAATGAGGTAGGCCTGCATAACTGGACATATGAGCAGGTACGACACCACTGCAGTGATCTTCTCAGACATGGCCGTCAGCATGCTGCTGATGTGTGTAGACAACAGATTGCAGCAGGAGGTGGTGTTAATATCAATCCCCCCCTCATCAGAGTGGAGGAGCTGCTCCTGAGCCTGGTGGCACCTGCCCAACAACAACAGCAGCAGACATACACCATGATGGAGGTTGGAGCCACCCAGCAAGCACACATGGAGCATGCAGGTAACATGGCATATCTGTAGACTACTGTTATCTGTATTGGTAGATCATGCATATGTGAGATGTGAAGTATGTCATTCAAAGATGTGGAGCCTGTTGTTGTGCAATACTGATCATTTGGAACATAATCTGTAGCCCTGTGAACGTAAACTGTTGTACTGTAAGACTGCAAACACACAGTAGCAATGCCACAGTTGTGGCCACTGACAAACTGCATCATCTCTATGTAGGTCCCTCTGGGGTGACATCAAGGCAGAGGACAGATGCTGGTGAGTGTGTACTACATTTACTATTGTAAATAAAAAGTGCATGTCATAGTTAAGGTGTAGGCCATGTACACATGTAACACACCTACCCATAATGCATGTTGTGCATGTTTGGTGTAAGAGCATGCACATCTCACTAATGTGATTAGCTGCCTCAAACACCACATGCAATACCCAAACCATCTCAAACAAATGTGGCTAGACTGTAGTGACCATTGGATAGGCACAGTTGATACTCAACATGCACATAACATACATATCTATGTCATACACAGAGCATTTTAACATGCTACACATAAAGGATTCCCAAACCCTCTGTAAAGACACACACCAGTATCCAAAATCTCATCCACACATTACACATAATATACCTGAGGGGTAGAGGCATATCATGAGGCATTTAAACACTCTGCAACACACTACACATTCATGTCAGGGAATGCTCCTTATTGGCCTCCTTACAAACTCATGTAACAACTGGTTGTGAAATGGTGAATTTAGCCAAGGTAGTACAGTTCTGGCACAGCATGATTAGCCTTGAGTGACCACCTGATGCTTCATGATGATGGTCTATGGTACTATACCTCATCCAGTTATTGTAACCACAGTACTACACATAGCTTTTATTGCTATACACCTTAATGTTGCATGTGTGCACACATATGCACCTCTAAACAGTATGCAAACCAATCACCATTTGCACAACTGACACATATATATCTTGTGATGCTATTGAGTGGCTAGGTCATATGACACACATTGGGTATGTGTAGTATTTAAATATGCAGTTGTGTTTTAGCATGTCATGTCATGGATGAGACTGGCATGTCCACAATATGATCTACACTCACCATAAGTACCGTACACTGGGCATGTGGCCGAATGGTATTCCATCAATTATCCATGCACCACTGATGATGCTGTGTGAATACTCATCATGCATGTGCTAAAATGTGTCCACAATTATTTGCTAAAGACACAGAGGCTATAATCAGCATTGGATACCTATCTGACACACAGATACACATCCAGCAATGGTATGTACATCTGTGAGTTATGGTGCACAGTACATTACAGGGTTATGAATACCTGCACAGCAATGTTGTGTCCATGTATGCATTGTGTTCCAGGGGGAGAGCCATCACCTAATAACAAAACACATGCATCAAAGTCATACTGTTAGTAACAAGGACTGACTACACTTGCACTGCATGCTGTTAAGCAACACATGTCCTGCATGCTGACATATGTGATATGTTTTGCTTGTGATGCTGTACCCTACCATCACCTGCTATTGTGTATGTTCTGTGATTGCTGGGGTTGTGTGTCTGCTTTAGGGAGGAGTGTATTTTTGTGTGTGGCATGTGTGCATGTGTGCATGTGTGCATGTGCACATGTGTGCACGTGTGCATGTGTGCATGCATGTGTGCATGTGCATATGTGTACACGTGCACATGTGTGCATGTATGCATGTGCGCATGTGTGCATGTGTGCATGTGCGCATGTTCGCATGTGTACATGTGTGCATATGCACATGTGTGCATGTGTGTATGTGGTCTGAAGTCATGTTCAGGTCTTAAAGTGTGTTTCCTGTTTTCCTCTCACAGGTGCGGAGGTGGGGCTGGTTCAGTACAGCAGGGAACCTGATGTCACTGAGACAGACAGTGATGATGAGGATAGGTGTGTTGAGGCACAGGCAGGTTTGTCATGGTCTGTTGTTGGGCCACCAATTGACAGTACACAAGTCTCAACCCCATCCATGCTCACAGTCATACTGCCTGTACATCCATCATCACCATTGCCCTTAGCTGAGGGACAGTGTATGGCTGGCACTGGCCAGGACAGTGTGGTATCTATGGCACATGTATCAGGACACAGCATCCATAGCCAGATGTCTGGAATGGTACTACATAGGCAGATGCCCAGGGGTTCTCATCAGAGTACTGCTGGTCATCATGCCCCTGGCAGAAGTGCCACACCTCTTTCTACCACACGCATGTTCCAGGCTGTCATGGAGGCACAGACATGAATGGAGCGGTACACCAGACAGGGACTAAGGGCACAGAGGGCTCATAACACCTCTGTAAATGACAGTATCCATGATCTAGCAGGTGCCATATGAAACTACACTGAGGTCATTGATAGACAGTGGGATGAGACATTGGATGTCCTCCACAATGTCATATCCATGTGTCAGGACAGTGTGGGATGGTTGAGACGTCGACATGGATGTATGACATTAACATCAGCAGCTGGAGGTCACCATGGGTATCCAGCAAGTCACTGCCGCTCCCATAGTACCAGTACCAGCCACAGCAATTTTGGGGTCTGCTGTCCATAGACCATCCTAGCAGACCATGTGCACGTGGCACTGGACAGTCCCAGTAGGGACCTGGATCCAATGGACATATGTCAACCTCTTCAGATAGTACCCAATCTGGATTAGTACCTGATACTGTCTGTAGCACCCCTGCCAGGCACAGGTTCCATATCCATGGCCAGAGACAGTGATGTTTAAAGTCTGCCAGGTACAGTCTGTAGCTGTCTCACAAATCCCTGTATATGGCAGCCACACGGTGGAACTGTGTGCATGCAGACACACACACATAAACCAGAAACCTAGGGCAAACACATACCCGCACACATTACATCAACATTGGCCCATAACAGTACTCATTGCCCTCACACACACATTCACACACACATGTCGATTGTATGGCTCAGTGTAGGCCTTGGGCAAACCAACAACACACCTTGTGCATATAATGAAACCTGTTCCACCTCCTGTCATCTGTAACATTGATGCAGGAACAGGCTAACATGGTGCTGATGCACAGGGTGACTTTAATAAAGTATAGCAATAGTTGGATGTGTGGCATGCTGTCAGAAGTAAAGTGTAATGATATCCTTGAAGGTGTAGCTGAGCAGGCATGATGCACATTAAAGCTGTAATTAGCAATGTTGTATTGTTTTCACCAGTGTTTATTCCAATTGTGTTTTGTTTGCCCATGTGCCACTTGGCTGATGTGTGTAGTTGTGTCAGCATGCATTATACAGTGGACAGTAAGTGTGGGGTGTGTGCAACACAGGTTTGCAGGTGTCCATTTGTGAACATGGTGGAGGTGCACTGTCTGCATGTACATGCATATTGGACACATGGGCAGGGTGACATGCCCTGTATTGGCCAGTGTTAACACTCCATAGTTTCTATTGGTGGCCAGTATGCATTGTACTACACACATTTTGGAACTTGCGTACACATGTGTGTTAATGACACAGGTTGACACTGTGCTGTGGGTAATGCTGTTGTTGCTATCTGTCATTGGTTTGCATTACTGAGGTTAACACTGTCCTAGCTGCATAATCCTTTAGTAATGCACACTGTCCCCCTACAGGGATGCATGGACCGTGCTATCGCAAACACAAGAAATTCTCACTTATACAGTAAAAGTGCATTAGTCTCATGGATCCCTGCCATAAACTAAATATATAATAGAGGGTGTGAAGTTGTACCAAAAAAGAGTTACATACCAAGAAGGGATAACCTTTCTGGTCATTATCATTGGGAAAATACAATCCGTCAATAAACATACAAGGCAAGCTTCAAAATTCAAAATGGCAAGGATTCCAAAGACAACACTAAAGCTTCCTTTAGTGTTGTGTATAATCTACAGGGGAAATCTCAGATCGGGTCACAGTTAATGTAAATGGTCACAAAGTACACTTATCAGACTGACATTACCAATTTCTTGTCAGACAGTTTGAATGCGGATTTTACCACCCTGTCGTTACACAAGGGCCACATTTCCAGACCTGAAGCATGTAAAACCTGATGATTCACAGAAACTCTAGTTAAAACATCTCTTTACCAAAGTCCAAACCACAGTGGCAATGGTACTGGACAGTGTCCATGGCTGTGTCATACACAAGCTGACATATGAAGTCAACACTCACCTAAACACTCTGTCCAAATGCAGCCTCTATACAAGTTACATACTTGTGGAATGATGCATGGTAATGGTGTTCACAGTCCACAAGGGTTGAGCTACAACATCTTTTTCTCCTTTCGGATGCTCCCATTAGGGGTCACTACAGTAGATCATCTGTTTCAATTTCTTCCTGCCCTCTGTATCTTGCACTGTAACACCATCCACCTGCATGTCCTCTCTCACCACAGCCATAAACCTCATCTTAGGCATTCCTCTTTTCCTGTTTTCTGGTGGCTTCGTCCTTAGCATCTATTTCACAATATACTCTGCATCCCTCCTCAGCACACGTACAAACCAACTTAATCCTGCCTATCTGGCTTGGTCTACTAACCTTCAAACCTGGGATGACCCTCTAATATACTTATTCTTAAACCTGTCCTCCTTCGTCACGCCCAGTGCAAATGTTAACATAAATTGATTAAGGGTAGAACTACAACATATCCTGGAAACTCTCACCCTATATGCCAGACAAATGTTATCGGAAAGGCTATGGAGCACAGCATTATGGAATTCATTAACAGAGACATATGAACCTGCAAACACTGCACCATACCCACTTAGGTTCTCTAAAGGCCAGATCATGGCTCCTACACCTAGTAGACTTCAAGCCAGTTAACAAGGCTATAGGTGAGGGAGGGGAGGTCCAGACAGCCAAGCTATAGCTCACCAGCAATTCATACTCATCCCACATTCTGGTATTATATATATCCTCAACAGACTGACCATAAACAATTGTTAGATGATTGATTGACAACTGACGCAGAGATGTAGGACACACAGTAACATTTGCAGCCTCCATGTACAATTCTATGCCAGTAACAAGTGGTATTCCCCTGCACTCAGTCCTGGGACCACTCCTGTTTGGCATATAGCTTTCTTTGGTACAAGCAAACACAGTAGAGATATGTCTGCCCACGTCTGATGAAAATGCATAGTGTGGGCTATACTTTATTCTCCAGATGACACACACATCCACCAAAAGGGTATCATAGAGGCATATACCTGGTGTTAAACTCATGCTGTAAAGCTATAAGCCAAAGAAAGCATAGTTATCCACTTTTAAAAAACAAAATATCCCCAGAGTATAACATAGGTAGTAGTCCCCAAAATGTGGAACAGGTATTAATGTATACATAGAGCCATGTGTTTAGTTATCTCTCCTTTGTTAATCACATTACCAAAGGGTTTTGGAAATCCCTCTGTGGAGCACATAAGCAATAAAGGGCTTGCATGCAGATCCACAGAGGTTGTTGCACACCTATAATGATTAGTCATCTTTGCCAGACTTTGCTTGCTTTGGAACGGGATTCAAATATACCTCAAGCATAAACCCTCACTCACACTCTTCAGTAGAAACCATGATGAGTGGATGTGAAACAGAAGACATAGCCCTGGGATCACTGCAGTGGCTAAGCTTGTCACTAGCATACGAAAGTGACCTAAGGTCTGAAAAGTGCCAGCACGCTCTGGCAAAGATAACAGATGTGTTCATGGAGAAAGCAGAGTACCCACCTATGAAATAATTGAAGTCACATGTAAGTATATGGCTTTGCCTCACAGCTACCTTACATATGTAATGCACATACAGTTGTCATTGTGATATGTCCTACACTAGAAAAATCCAATTCCACTCCACATTAAGTAACAGTGTCACACACTCACACACCTGGAACACACACACAATCAGCAAGTATGAGATTCAAACTCCTTTCTAGGTACATTATGATATTACAGCAGTATGCATTTACACGATGCGCTATACACATTACTAGAATTTCTCTTTCCAAAGGTATATTTGTAGGATGGTGACATCATCAGACTTGACAAAGATGAGTATACCACTTTTAAGGGGTGTGAGTAGTCTCCAAAAAGGTTGCTCTTCCTCAGGGAGACAAACACACTCAGTTGCAAGTGCAGGATTCGAACCCCTACCTAACTACATTATGATACTACAGCAGTACGCATTTACAAAATGTGCTATACACATTACTGGATTTTCTTTGTTCCACAGGTATAATTGTAGGATGGTGACATAATCAGACTTGACAAAGATGTATATACCACCTTTAAGGGGTGCGAGTCATCTCCAAGAAGGTTTCTCTTCTTCAGGGAGATGCACACACTCACAGTTGGCTAGTGCAGGATTTGAACCCCTACCTAACTACATTATGATACTACAGCAGTAGGCATTTACATGACACGCTATACACATTATTGGGATTTCTCCTTTCCACAGGTATATTTGTAGGATGGTGACATCATCTGACTTGACAAAGATGAGTACACCACTTTTAAGGGGTGTGAGTAGTCTCCAAAAAGGTTACACCTCCCCAGGGGGGCACACACACACTCACACAGTTGGCAAGTGCAGGATTTAAACCCCTACCTAACTACATTATGCTACTACAGCAGTATGCATTTACACAACACGCAATACACCTTACTGGGGTTTCTCCTTTCCACAGTTATATTTGTAGGATGGTGACATCATCAGACTTGACAAAGATGAGTATACCACTTTTAATGGGTGTGAGTAGTCTCCAAAAAGGTTGCTCTCTCCCCAGGGAGAGACAGACACACACACACACACACACACACACACACACACACACACACACACACACACACACACACAGTTGGCAAGTGTGGGGTTCTTTATTCAAACTAAGTACATCTTTACACTTCAGCAAGCGATATGGTGTTACAGGGTGCAATACAGACATTACTTGCTGTCAGTTTGCCCTAAGGTTTTTTTCACATTTGCTAACCTCAGCAGGCTTATCATACTAGGTGTATTTTGAGTGTATTGTATGCATAGGCCATGACCATATCGTGTATGGGTTGATGTACCACATGCTGGCACACACAGGGTCAAACCAGTGGCTAAGCTCTATCAACCCAATACTGGACAATACAGTCAGGAGGAGTAGGGTCATACAACCACAACACCAACTGTCTCAAATAGACTTACAATATAAGCATCAGCAAAACACACACATAAATACACATTACCATACTCGGTGAATACAAATATTAATCTGAAAAAGGGAGAGTGTCCTCCTAAGCAGACAAGCAAGCAACATGCACCTCCAAGCACATGCCAGAAAACACATAATACACCAAAGCAGTATGACTCACAACAGGCCCTAAGGCAAAACAACATACCCAACACACTAGTAATAGGTGACTTCATAGTCAGGCACACAGATGTTCCACTCACTTGGCTGGTCAAGGGGAAGGTTACTGTCAGTTGTCTGTCAGGTGCTATGCTCTGCCACATAACACAAGCACGTACATCACTCCAGAACAGGTACATATATGACGTGTTCTTTGTATATGTCAGTACGAATGATCTGAGGCATACATCCCAGGACAACATGACAAGAGATATATAGTAGCTCTATGATCATGTAGCCCAGGCTGGTATGACCTTGACCTTGAGTAGCATCTTACCTTCACCTACAAGATACTGCAATATAACAGAAAGATGATAAACTTCAACAATTGGCTGAGCTTCTGGTGTCATTCAAAGGTTAGCCAGTCTCTGTCTGCCTGTGATGACATGATAGACAAGCCTCGTTGCTTCGCTACAGATGGTTTGCACCTGTTGCCCCTATGATTCTAAATACTGACCAAGGATCTTGCTGTCCCCATATTACCTTTTTTTAGGCAAGGTTCAAAGGTTCATAGGTTCATAGGTAGGTACTAGGCTATCAGCCCTGGGGCCTATACAAGCCCAGACAAAAAGGTACCCTGGCTTTTGCCACCTAAGAAATTTATTTTCCTGTGCCACTGTTGAGCCGAGACACAGAAGTGATCCCCGGGGTGAATTTCCTATTTCCCATCTAATCATCAAGATTTTTCTTGAAGAGTGCTAATGAGGAGCTTTGTTTGATATAGATAGATAGTTTGTTCCGGAGTATGGAAAGTCTCTGGGACAGGAATCTATCCCTCCGGCATGTTCTGTTTATTGTGGTGACAAGGTTTAGGTCCCTAGTGCGTGTAGGTTCATAGGTTCATGGGTAGGTACTAGGCTATCTGCCCAAGGGCATTTATAAGCCTAGGCAGAATGTGTTGGCTTTTGCCGCCCTTTTAAATTAGTTTCCTGGACCTCTGTCTAGCAGGGCCACTGAAGTGATCCCAGGGGTAAATTTACGATTTCCCATCCACTCGTCAAGATTCCTCTTGAAGAGAGTCAGTGAGGGGCTCTGCCTAACATAAACTGGGATTCTATTCCAAAGTGAGGGAAGTCTCTGGGACCAGAATCTATCCCTCCAGCACGTCCTGTTTATTGCTCTACTGAGGTTTAATTCACTGAAGCGTGTGGCTCTAAGAGATTTGGTTTTCTTGAGGTGGAGCATTTCCATTAATTGCGGGTTGGACATGGCCTTATACATCAGGCATAGATCACCTCTGAGCAGGCAGTAAGCAACCGTGTAGAGCTGGAGTTTCTTTAGTCGAGGTGCATAGGGCATCTCTTTGAGGCCTGTGATCCTCTTGGTGAGGTACTTCTGTGATCTTTCCAGCAGTTGCATGTGCTGATTAAGGTACATACCAAATGGGGCATTGTACTCTATTATGGGCCTAATGAGTGATGAATAGAGGGGCACAATGACCTCTCTTGATCTAGAGGTGTATCCTTTCATGATTAGGTGGGCTACATAGAAGGAATTTCTAACCACTTTGGCAATGTGATTATCAAAGGAGAGGTTACTATCTACCTGGGTCCCCAGGTCCCTAATTACATTTTCTATACCTAGTGGATTACTACCTGTGTGGTAATTCGTGGGCACTTTGTTTTTTCCAAAGGGGATGACTATGCATTTTTCGGCATTCAGCTTGAGGTCATGGTTTTGACACCAGGTATCTGTCTCTGTAAGACTCTTCTGGAGGATGTCTGTGTCAGCTGGAGAGTCTATTATGGCCCCCAGTTTGCAGTTATTTGCGAACCTGGTTAGCCATAGTCCTCCCGTGCTTGCCTGTACCTCAGAAAAGTATATACTGAACAGGAGGGGTCCCAGGACTGAGCCTGTGGTTTAGAATCGGACATGGCACCTGCAACTCTGACCATGTGTGTTCTATCCATGAGCCAGTTGGCCACCCATCTCATGACACAGGGGTTAATGTTCAAGCTGGTAAGCTTGTCTATGATGCCAGAGTGGGGAATGGTGTCGAAGGCCTTAGCGAGGTCCAAGTAGGCTGTATGGACTACCTTCCCTTCATCTATGACCTTGATAACTGTTTCAAAGAAGTCAACTAGGTTTAGGAGGCAGGATCTGCCTTTAACAAAGCCGAATTGGGTAGGGTCCAGTGTCCGGAGGTTCCCAATGTCTCTGTTTATGAGTTCCATGATAATTCACACCATAGCTTTGCAAACCAGGCTGGTCAGGCTTATAGGGCGATAGTTCCCAGGTTCTGTTGTGGCACCACCTTTGTGGAGCGGGATGACTGTTGCTCTACGCCATTCTTTGGGTACATAGCCTGTGGTAAGGCTGAGTCTGAACAGTGAATTTAGGTGAGGGTTTAGTTCCTTTTGGAGCTTGTGTAAGACGCAGCCTGGGACACTATCCTGTCCCACTGATGCTGTGTTCTTAGCTTTGGAGAGGGCTGTTTTTACCTGCATGTCTGTGATGTCTGAGGCTCTGTATTCTTCTGGGATGGACACTGACCCTTTTTAAGGTGGGGGGGTGAAGTTTGCACTGAACTTGTCCACCAGGATGTTGGCAATGTCAGTTGGTTCAGTGTATTTTTTGCCATTTTGCAGTAGCTCAGAGCATATCTGAGAGTTGCCACCTAAATTTTTGATATAGCTAAAGAAGGTTTTGTGGTTATCTTTAGATTCCTTGGCAATTTTTCTTTAGAAACTGTACTTGGATGATTTTATGAGCGATTGTAGTTTCTTGCTAATAATGATCAGTGATGCCTTTCCTTTTTGGAATTTTTCTCTATCATGTAGTAGTTTCCTCCTTCTGTTGTATAGCTTATTTATGGCCGGGGACCACCAGACTGGTTTCCTCTTTTTGAAGGAGTGAGTCTTGGTTTTACTTGGGATGGCTCGATCTATGCATCCCTGTAGATGCTCATAGAATGCACTTGTAAAGGATTCTGTGGATTGGATAACATTATCCTGTAGCAAGGGGGCTTTGAAACTTTCCACTTCGGTCTTGAGAAGTGTGAAGTTTGCTTTTGAAAAGTTTTTCACAGTGGTTTCCTTGACTGGGGGTGGGGTCAGGATGTGGATGTCCAGTGTGATTACTTTATGATCTGATCTTACCAGCGAGGGGTTTACCTCTGGTGTGGAACACTGATACTCCATGTTGGTGATGATCAGGTCCAGTATGTTGTCACCTCTAGTGGGTGTGGTTACCAGCTGTTCCAGGGCGTTTGAGTTTATAAACTCTAGGAAGCATTAGGCAAAGGAGTTCGTACTTGAGTAATTCTCCCAGTCAATATTTGGGTAGTTGAAATCTCCTAATATCATGGTGTTTGGTAGGACCTTTATATTTTCCAGTGTTCTCAGGAATGCTGAGTGAGGGTCCTGAGACAAGGTAGGTGATCTGTAGCAGGCTACGATCTGATAAGCAGCTTTTCCCACTGTTAGTCACACTTGGATGGTCTCCGAGGCCTCGTGCTGTGCCACTAACCTGGTGATGTGGGTATCCTTTATGAAAATGGATACACCCCTTCCTTTTGTATTTCGGTCCGGGTTTTAGGGACGAAGCTCGGAGGGATTGGGATTTCTTTAAGTGGAGCATGTCCAACAGCTCTGTGTTTGACATACCTTTGTATGTTAGGCAGAGATCACCTCTGAGTAGGCGATATGCGACAGAGTTAAGCTGGAGTGTTTTGAGACTGTCTGTGTAGGGCATGTATTTGAGGCTGGTAATCCTCTTTGTGAGGTATTTTTGTGGCCTTTCCAGTTGTTGTAGATGTCTTGTGAGGTACATACCAAAAGGGGCACTGTACTCTATAATGGATCTATTGAGTGATGAGTAGAGGAAAACAATGACCTCTTTTTTTCTGCATTAGAAACCTTTTGTGATGAGGTGTGCCATGTAGAAGGATTTCCTGACTACTGTGATTATCAAAGGAGAGACTACTGTCCACCTGTGTCCCATGGTCTCTTATCACACTTTCAGTGTTAAGTATACTACCGCCTATGTTGTAGTTCATGGGTACAGAGTTTTTACCAAAGGGGATGACAATGCACTTTTTGGCATTGAGCTTGAGGCCATGGCTTTGACACCAGGCATCTGTCTGAGTGAGGCCCTTTTGTAGGATGTCTACATCGTTAGTAGTTTTGATTATGGCTCCTAGTTTGCAGTCATCTGGAAACTTCATTAGCCAAAGACCTTCTGTGTTAGCCTGTACTTCAGGGAAGTAGATACCAAACAGGACAGGACTGAACTCTGTGGTACTCCACTTGTCACTGATCTGAAGTCAGATTTAGAGTCTTCTACTTTCACAGTGTGGGTTCTGTCAGTGAGCCAGTTGGCAACCCATCTTGTAACATATGGATTTATGCCTAGTTTAAAGAGTTTATTGATAATTCCAGAGTGAGGGATGGAGTCAAAAGCCTTGGCAAGATCTAGATAGGCTGTGTGAATCACCTTATCCTTGTCTGCGGCTTTGGTGACTGCTTCAAAGAAGTCTATCAGGTTTAGGGGACATGATCTGCCTTTTACAAACCCAAACTGGTTGTGGTCCAGAGTTTGGAGATTACCAATGTGTTTGTTTATAAGTTCCATGATGATACCTTCCATGGCCTTGCAGACCAGGCTCATCAGGCTAATGGGGTGCTGACTCCTGGGGTCCATGGTGGCTCCCCCCTTGTGTAGTGGGATAACCATTGCTATGTGCCATTCAGCAGGCACAAAGCATGAGGTGAGGCTATGATTTTACATGATACTTAGGTGTGGTGCCAGTTCGTTCTGTAGTTCATGTAGAACGCAGCCTGGGATGTTGTCTGTTCCCATGGATGCTGTGTTCCTGGCTTTGGAGAGTGTGTTTTTTTTACCAGTGCAGCAGTGATGACAGCAACTTTGCATTATTTTGGTATAGAGATGGGCTCTTTCATGGGTGAGAGGGGGGTAAAGTTAGCACTAATCCTATCTGCCAGGATGTTGGCAATATCAATTGGGTCTGTATATTTAGTGCCATTGTGCTGTAACTCAGACCAGATCTGAGAGTTGACATTGAGATTCTTGACATAGCTATAGAATGCTTTGTGGTTGTCTTTAGAATCAGTGGCGATTTTGTTTTCATAACTAGCTTTAGAGGATGTTATCAGGGATTGCAGCTTCTTACTGAGGCTGACCAGGGAGCTCCTCCACTCATGGGATTTTACCCTCTTTTGCAACAGTTTCTTTCTTCTTTTGTACAGTGTGTTTATGGCAGGGGACCACCAGATTCCTTTTCTTGGAGGATAGCGTCTTGGTTCTGTTTGGGATAGCACGATCCATGCATGTAAGTGCTTATAAAGTGCTATTGTGTAGGATTCAGCAGTCATAACTGTATTGTCCATCTGAATGGGTGTCCTGAAGTTCACCACTTCTGTCTTAAGAAGCATGAAGTTGGCTTTGGAGAACTTTTTAACATGGTTTCCTTAATGGGGAGTGGGGGCAGAATATGGATATGTAGGGTAATTAGCTTATGGTCAGATCAGACCAATGAGGCATTGACTTCGGGTGTGGAACACTGGTCACTCAGGACAAACCAACCCCCGTAACCAACAAAAATAACCACAAAGTGAGCTAAATGCTAATCATTGCCAGATGTCTCAGCCTCCAAATGCACACACTCAAGGCACTTCTCAGTATGGAGAATATTGATATCTGTGCAGTAATAGAAACCTAGTTCAAGGCTCCAGAGAGCACACCAGCACTACCAGGATACTACTCATTCCATACCTTCCAGCATCAGAACCTGGATCATAGCACATAGGGTGGGGATATATCCATATTCATCAAGGATACCTACACCTCTCTCTACATCCTCCCTACAGGATATGTATTCATAGAATGTTGCACAGCAATGTTCTTCCCACTCCTCAGGGGTGGGGTCACAAAAGACCCTTGGCATTCATGCTGTATGAGCCTGATGAGTCTGATCTGCAAGGCAATGGAGCCAATCATAATGGAAGTCAACAATAAAGACAATGGGAACCTTCACACAGTTGAGCACACCCAGCATGGCTTCAACAAATGCAGATCATGCCTCCTGAACTGGGTGGATTTCTTTGAGACAGTTACCCAGGCTACAGATGATTGAAATGAGCTCCACACAGCCTACCTATACCTCGCTAAGGCCTTTGACACCATTCCCCATTCAGGTATCATAAATTAACTCACTAACTTGGGCATGAATCCATACATCACAAGATGGATTGCAAACTGGCCCACAGATAGATCCCACAAATTAAGAGTTGCTGGCTACATGTCAAACTCTACACCGGTAACAACTGATGTCCACCAGGGTTCAGTCCTGGGGTCCCTCCTGTTTGGTATAGACTTCTCAAAAGTACATGCCAACACATGAGGGTTGTGGTTGACTAAGTTTGCTGGGAACTGTAAAGTGTTTGCCATAATAGATTCCCCAGATGACACAAATATTCTCCAGAAGGGACTCTATGAGACAGATGTGTGGTGTCAGAATCATGGCCTCAAGCTCAATGTGGAAGAATGCATAGTAATCCCCTTTGGTGAAAACAAAGCACCCACAAATTACCACATAGGTGTTACTCCCTAAAAACTGACAAGGTAATAAGGGATCTGGTGACACAAGTAGATAGTCATCTTTCCTTTGACAACCATGTTGCCAAAGTGATTAGGAAATCCTATGTGGCCCATCTAATCAACAAAGGGTTTGCATCAGGATCAAAAGAGGTAGTGGTGGCCCTCTACTCTTAAGTCATCAGACCCATCATTGAGTACAATGCACCATTTTGGATGTACTCGACTAAGCATATCCAGCAGCTGTAGAGACCACAGAGGTACCTCACCAAGAGGATTACTGGCCTCAGACCGTTGTGTTATGCAACACAACTGGTAAAACTAAATCTGTTCTCTGGTGCGTACCACCTACTCAGAGGCACACTCTGCCTAACATACAGAGCCATGTCCAACACATAACTGTTGAACATGCTCCATCTACGGATAACAAAATTGAGTCACACTACACACTCCAGGGATATGAACCTCATCACAACAATGAATACAACATGCTGGTGGGATAGAGTACCATCCCAGACACTTGCCTTACTGTGGAACAGAGTCCCAATGGACATCAGACAGAGCCCCTCGCTGACACTCTTCAATAGGAACCTTGATGAGTGGATGGAAAACAGACAATTCATGCCAAGCATCACATCAGCAGCCCCACTAGAAAGGGGCTTAGGGTACTAACTATTAGAACTAGGGCTTAGGAGACTACCCAATGGAGTGGTGAAAGCTGCACAACTTGCCTAGGCTAATATATGTCTTCATGAAGATAGTCTACTACATACCTATGAACCTATGTGACAGGTACATGTCTACAGATAGTAGATGTGTACTTCATTATACAGTCATGTTGTACAGCACGCACATGGACCACATATACTGTAATGCTTACAGATACTGGTGGCTGTTATGTACAGTGGGTGAGATGTGCACCTCATGTCTTTTGTGCTATTGGGATGTGTGCTGGGTGGGACAGTCCTGGATGGCTCCCTGTCATGGTCACCCTCTTACACACATCTCTGCCCATCCATCTTTGGCTTATTATACTGTGTTCCCCCTACATATATATAGGTACATAGGTAGGTAATAGGCTATCTGCCTGAAGGCATATATTAGTGTGGCCAGAGTGCACAGCTATCACCACTCATGGAGTTAGTTCCCTAGGCCTCTGTGTAGTAGAGCTGATGAAGTGATCCATGGTGTGACAGTTCAGTTTCACATACACTCATCAAGGCTCCTCTGGAAGAGTGTCAGTGAGGGACTCAGCTTAATGTAGGTAGGGAGCCTGTTCCAAAGCAAGGGAAGTCTGTGAGTTAGTAATGTATCCCTCCAACATGTTCTATTTTTGTTGTGATGATAATATCCCTAGAGCATGTGGCACAGTGAGCTTGGGTTTACTTCAGATAGCGCATGTACATCAGTTCTGCATTGGACATGGACCTGTCTGTTGGGCAGAGATCGCCTGAGTAGACAGTATGCAACAGAGTACAGATTGAGTTAAATTCAGTCTTGTTGCATGGGGCAACTGTTTGAGGCCAGTAATCCTCTTGTTGAGGTACTTCAGTGATCTTTCCAGCTGCTGAAGGTGCCTAGTCAGATTCATTGCAAGTGTGCCATGATACTCTGTGATGGGTCTGATGACTGATGAGTAGAGGGAACCTCCTTTGACCTACATGCAAAGACCTTGGCAATTTGTGAGAACACATAGCATGATTTTCTAACCACTTTGTGAATGTGTTTCTGGAAGTAGAGATGACTGTCCACATGTGTCCATAGATCCCTTATTATTACCTCCATATTTAGGGTGTTGGCACCTATGTGGTATTTCTATGACTGTAGCTCGAGGCCATAATTTTGACACCACATCTGTCTGACTGAGACCCTTTTTAAGGATGTCTCTGTTGTCCCAAACATCGATTATGACAACCTTTTTGCAGTCATCCACAAACTTTGCTAACCATAGCCCTCATGTGTTTGACTGTGTTTCTGAAAAGTATACAACAGACAGGAGGGGTACCAGGACTGATCCATGGGGGACAGCAGTTGTTACCAGCTTACAGTCCAACAGGGGCACCACATTTCTTACCTTGTGGGATCTATCTGTGCCCCAGTTGGCAATCCATCAGATGAGATATGTGTTTATGCACAGGTTGTTGATTTTGTGGATACAACATGTGTGTGGGATGTTGGAAAAGTGCATTTCAAGGTTTATGTAGGCCGTGTATAGCTCATTTCATTGATGTATGTCCTGGGTAACTGCCTTGAAAACTGTCTAGCAGGTTTAGGAACCATGATCTGCCTCTGACCAAACCAAAATGGTTAGGGTTGGGTGTTTGTAGACTCCCAATAGCTCTGATTATGATTTCCATAATGATGGACTCCATGGCCTTGCAGATCAGGCTTATTAGGCTTATAAGACAATAGTTCCCATGGTCTGTTGTGCATCAACACTTGTGGAGTGTGACAAACATTGCTGTAACCCATTCAACAGTTTCATATCCTGTACAGAGTTTGAGTCTCAACAGACTGTTCAGGTGCAGGGTCTGTTTGTTTTGGAGTTCACATATGACACTGCCAGGGAAACCATGTCATCCCATAGACGCCGTGTTTTTAGGTTTGGATAGAGCTGTTTAACCATTGTATATGTGATTTCTAGGTTTTCACAATCTCCAGGTATGGTAATGGCCCCTTTTGTCAGTGAGGGGGGGGGGCAAATACGTATGAACCTGTCTGACAAGATGTTGGCAATGTCAGTCATGTGCATGTATTCATTTACACTTTGCACTGACTCAGAACATATATGAGTTTGCATTGATATTTATGACATAGCAAAGAAAGCTTCATGGTTCTCTATGGACCCTTTGGCAATATTTTTGCCAGAACATGGCTTGGATAATGTTAGGAGTGCTCATTGTTTCTTGATGATACTGATCGGAGATTTATTAATCTTCTTTGGATTTTCACTTTCTTTGAACAACTTAAGTACTTGTAGTACATAGTTTGATTATGACAGGGGTCCAATATATTATATGGGTCTGTTTTCATATCACTGTGTGTGCAAGGCAGGATTGGTGAATAGTGACAAGTGTCTGGAGTAAGAACTGCAACTGCCAGATATGTGTGGCCCACTGCTGTACTCAGACATGGCCTAAGTGTTTGAGCATGCCCAGTATGACCTTTCAGTATGTTGCTGACTGAAATTTGCTAAATTTGTTTAAGTGTGTGAGCATGCCCACTATGGGCATATATACTATATGTGTGTGAAAAATCAAGTTGTTTTTTACTTCACGGCTCACCTTTGTGTTGTACATCGACAGGAAGCACACTGTGCCTATAGGGCTTCCATGAGTCAATTTGCTTAGACTTAACAACATTTCTACACACAGGGGGGACAGCTATTATTTGTAAATTTCTACCCGGGGGGGCACACTTGATTGTTACTGTGGGTGTACATAGGATGAGGGGTACACCTGACACTTATACACATTTGTTAGGCCTGCACTGCTATGTCAGGTACTACATTTCAGTCTATACTGTTGCCTATCATACTGGCTTGAGGCATACCACTGTACTACAGACCTTAGCTTCCAATTGCATGCATATTAGTTTGTGACTTCATAGCCTACCCAACCCACATCACACTGCTTGGCCTGCTGTTATCTGTCTGCATAGGCCTGGGGGGTGGTTACTCATATGCCTCTTCAGAGGGCATGATAAAGCATTTGTTTGTATTTTTGTTTGTCTAGAATTGTCCTGCTGGCTGTGACTGTTAAGTATGTGACCCCCCCCAACTGGTATGTGTGAGTGACTTAAATTGTATCTGTGCCAGTGAAATGCTGTCATGGCTTAGTGGTTCAGTATTGTGACTGTAGTGCACAGTATTCTGAGTTCGAGCCCTGTCACTGCTTTTTATGTTCCTGCTGGGCAGACCTGACTGGTTAAGGAACAGTAAAGCAGGTATGAGCGTGTTTATCCGACTTTGCTCGACTTTGCCCAACGTTGCTCAACTTTGCCTGACGTTGAACTGGTTAGCGCGGTGCGCAGCTACACCCAATTGTATTTAAATATGCTCAATACTGGTAAAATGTGCTTAGCAGTGCTTTATTTTGCTTAAAATAGGGCACTCATGCCTCAGGTGGTGCTGCAGGACTGCCTATGTCAGATGCACATAGTACACTCCCTATACATGTTTGAAAATAGGTAGTGTCAAGTTAGGCATCCCTTTTACTGTATGTGCGAGTCAGAGAGAGGTGTCATTTCCAGGGTTCCTACTGAGTCAGTGTATGTGCTATGCATTGCCTCTTTGCCAAGGCCAGGGCATACTGGGCATGCCTCCTTCTGCCTACTGGGCCAGGCTCAGGTTGTTCCTCCTCCGAGTCACCCTGTGCCTGTGCAGGCCTTGGCAATGCTGGGGGGCTGTTTGGCCCAGCCCCATGATCTTCCTGCTGCAGCTGTTTCCACAGGATCATATTGTGTAGCATGGCACATACCATAACAATTTGGGTACATGTAGTTGGTGAGTACTGCAAGGCTCCACCAGATGTGTCCAGGCACCGGAACAATGACTTGAGCATCCCAAACACATGCTCAATTATGTTTCTTGTTTGTGCGTGTGCCTCATTATGGAGTTCTTGTTCAGGTGTGTGTGCATTTCTGATGGGTGTCATCAGCCACGACTCCAGTGTGAATCCTGCATCCCCCACTAGGTGACCATCAGGGATGTCCCCATTGGCAAATCTCTGGTACAGCTGTGTCAGATGCCAGATGTGGGAATTGTGATAGCTTCCAGGGCAGCCAGTACACACATTCATTATTATGCCCTGGGCATTGCTCACAAACTGGCAATTGATGGAGGGGAAGCCCTTGCAGTTGATGTAGACCCTACCCCGCTCACCGGGTGGTGCTTTGATGCATATGTGCATGCAGTCTATTGCAACCACTACCTCAGGGTATTCTGCTATTTGGTGGAAAAGATGCATATTGCTGGCTAATGCCTCACGGAAATTGGAGAAATATACGTGGTCACCAACATGTGCTGACATGGCATCCAGGAACTGGTGGAGTACCCTGGATGCTGATGCCTGTGAAATCCCCATCATATCACCATTTGGTCTTTGGAAGGTACCTGTAGCTAGTATTCTTATGCCAACACATACCTTGGTATCCACTGGGATGGGTTCCCCTCTGTTGGCTCTGTGTGTGAGGTGTGGCTGGCACAGCTCAACAACTTGCTGCAGGAGGTCTCTGTCCACCCTATAGTGCTCCACTATCTCCAGCTCATGTAACTGTGGTAGGTTACCATGGGTCTGTACACTCTCCTCCGTCTCCTCACTGTGGGTTGCTCAGCAGCATTCACAACATCACCACCCTCAGCACCTTGCACATGTTGGTGTATGATAGCAAGAGCAGCCCCTAACATTTTATCTGACTTAAGCTTTTTAAGCTTTCCCTCTTTGTATACTGCAGTGTTGCAGAGTTCTTGGGAAAAAAAAACAGGGAGGGGGATGCTGTTTGCAGAGTTTAAAGTGCTGGGCTGGGCTGGGATAGTCTGCTGCCTGTGTAATTGACTGATTCTGATATATTTCACCTGGCAGCTCTGCTAGTTCTCCTTGGTTAACTTCCTACTACTTATTTTCCTTCCTTTTGCCTTTCTGTTTCCGCCCAAGGCAGCACCGCGCAAACAAGTGCAAACGCGCGCACACGCAGTGTGCATGTTTACAAGAAATTACCGATCTTTTAACAGTGTGCACCTTTGGTTTCAGGTTTTCAAATAGGACAATTGTAGGCACGCCTCTTGCAATCCTGAGCAACTCAGGGCAAACACAAGCCACTGTGTTCCAATTAGCTTACAGCCTTTTTGGCACACACCCTCATGATGTCACCTATATTCTACTCTACTACTCACCTACTCCTACTCTTACACTCTTGGGACATGGCTCACATGCTGGGGAAAATTGGGATTCACTATCCTTATCCTCATTTGCATAGGATTGCCTATTAATGCATGGTTACATCTCTCACACTGAGCTTCCCCCCTTAGCAACCACTACTCAGTGGCCATGTTGTCTTCAGCCTGCCATTCACCTGCATGGTAGGATAAGCTTTTTAGTGAAAATGCCTATTTTTAGCTATTTTTAAATTATTTTCTTGTTTTTTTTAAGCACCACACGTTTGAGCGGTGCTGCACTATGCTTAAACATCGGGGATCGGGAAAACAAAAAAGTTAGATTTTTATATTTTTAAACATGTATAAATGCCAATGGCCTTATATTTCACCATTGGCATGCTTCCTCAACTGTATGCATCCTTTATTTGGAGCTGTCATAGCTCCGTTTAGCTATTTGCAGAACGGTAGTCCGTTACCAACGGAGTACATTTCTGCAGATAACACTAATCATCCACGGACATGTTAGTGTTTCCTGGATTGCAAATTTACCTCATTTGCATAGCTTTATGCAGCAAATTAGGTAATTTGCATACCATGATGCTGTTCGTGCAAGAGTAGCTTTAGCAGCTCTCGTGCACGCCCCTGCCAGCTGTTCCTGGATTGCACGGCAGACATATTGCATGTTTGATATCTTACACTATTCTACAACTCCATGCAAGCTTTCGTAAATCCATCCCCTCATCTTTTATTTTAGATTCACTTGATTTTTTAAGAAAAATAAAAGAAGTGTATGTGATTGAAAAAGGTATATTGGTAACTATTGACATTGAAGCCCTATATACTGTGTTACCACACATGTGCTGTACTGGAACAGCTACAGAGGCTTTTAGCAGAAATAACAATGCTACACAAGGGCAAATTGAATGCTTGGGAAAGCTAATAAACTTGGTGTTGAGTTATAATTTTTTTAAGTTTCAATGGCCAGGCTTGAAAACAGATGAGGGGGGATAGCCATGGGTATCACTATGGCCCCTAGCCTGGCCAATGTAGCCTTAGGCAAATGGAAGGAGGAATTTGTACTACAAAGTCAATACCAAAGATTTTTGACCAGCTACTTTTAGTTTATTGATGATATATTCATAGTCTGGCAAGGTGAGAAATCTAAACTCACTGAGTTTATCCATGACATCAGTAACTCCACCTCCTTTCTGAAAAGTGCCACTTCCATCAGCTTGGAGTCAGTACAGTTCCTTGATATGACTGTCAGTATTGATAATGACATAGGAAAATTAATTACAGGAAACCAGCAAGAGTAAACTACTTACTTCATAGAAACAATATGCACCCAGTAAAAATGCACAATGTAATAAAATCACAAGGGTACAGATTAGCACACATTACCACATATTTGGCCCCTTTTCTCAAAAAAAAATATGAATGATCTTGAAAATGATTTCGTAACCAGAGGATACAAATCAAACATTTTACATATGATCCTGGATCCCATTAGAGATTCTAAAATAAACAATGACCCTGTGTGGAATAGGTCTTTTGATAGATTTATGTAACAAAGCCACCATAACACAAAAGAAGAGAAATGTAAGGACAGTTGCATTTTAACTTACCCCTTTGATTTCACTACAATTAAAGCCATAATAAAGGAAAACTGGGCCATCCTCGCTGATAATCAGCAGCTTGTAAGATTTTAGGAGAACACCTTACTTTTGTTTATAAAAAGAGCAGAAGCATGCGTATGTGGAAAAGATAAAGAAAAATGAGAAACACCAGGATGACATGAGCACTAAAATCTGTGAGCCACCTAATTGCACCTTCTGAGTGTAATTGATGGGGTGTGACTCATTTGAATGACCCTATCTTCAAAAGATGGTGAAAACTTCAGCAGGTGGTAACTGTAATACTGAAAAAGGTGTATATAGGGCCATATGTAATGGCTGCCCTGCATTTTATGTGGATAAGATGGATGAGCTCATAGAGGAGTTCAATGGTGTTTTGCAGAAAAATGAATTATGCTGGCAATTAAAATTAAATGCATTCAGAAAGCCAGAACTTAAATACTTGGGCTACTAAGAATGCATTTAATTTACATAAGCTGCCACACAATCTGATAAGATGAAAATGATGTGTAGTATGTGTATAAATGTATAAATGTTTAGTTACTTTAACCTCAGTTCTGCTTTGATTAGATTTAATACGCTCTTGCATTATGTCAGAGATTTAAACTGTAAATTTAAAACACATATTTTTCCATGCCACTCTTATCATGAAGTATTGCTATAATTCCCCATTTAGCATACTGCTGTATGTTTGTGCACACTCATGCACAGACCTGCACATATTTTTTATACATTGCTAGTTTACTTCATCTACTGTTTTTGTTTGTTTTTTTTCTACTAGTTTTCCTTAAATAAACATGTTTTTTGGGGCTGTAGACATTGAAAACTGTCATGAAAATTTTTTTTAACTGCAAAGCACTGACATTTTTTCTGAGCTGTAAATAAAACATTTTTTTCTGAAATAATTTCTTCTAAATAATTTTTTCTGAGCTATAAATAACGTGTTTTTTACACACACTAATACACAGTATTAGATATGATTAGACAGATATATTTATAGTGTTCCAGTTAGATAATGTTTATGGCTAGATAGCTATTTTTTTCTTGTATTATAACTATTTTACTTATTTACATATGTTTATGATTTTAGATCTTGTCACAGACCTCAAGAAGGCTTTGTTGCATTAGTTAACTGGAAGTGATTTTAGCTAAAAGTAAGTCTTTTTATGTGTATGTTATGCTTTTCTTACTAGCTGATTTGGGAATGTGGGTTGCAAATAGATAAGTAGCATTTTCCTTAACTAGGATTTCATTTGACTTGATCAGTAGTAGTATGTAGGGATGGGTAGTTCCTCTTCTAAAATGAAGTTACTGTTACGGCCCTGTTTATACTGTTTACCTTGAAAAGGCTGGTTTAAAATTATACAATATGCATATTTTTCACACCAAACTCTAAGCGTATAAAAGCTGATATGTTGAACATTGCAAAATAGTTCTGATTTTTGTTACTGAGGATCGCATGTCTGTGATGAATAATGGCTTGTTGCTTAGGAGCACAACCAGGTTTTCATGCTTTTGGGGAATTACTGTGACTGAGCTCATCAACAAAGTTTTAAAACCACTAGTTTGGCTGTTTCATTTTTTACATTTTATTCTTTATTTATTTCATTATATTTTTTCCTCAACACTTGTGGTGGTGAGATTGGAACTACACAGATTCCTATGCTTGTTCATTTTTTTGTATTTGTGATGGCAAAGTTTGGGCGCATATGTAATCATATCTTGAGGTGTTAAACTTAGAATATGGATTAGCAGTACTCTTTCTTGCTCTGTGCAAACCTTTGAGCAAAGATCAGGATAAGAGAGGCTTTACAATAGGAATCAGGCACTTTAATACAGCAGCAGGATAATGGTGTGTTAGGAAAGGTGCAACCAACATTTACAGTCACAGGAGTCAGACAAAGGATTCTAAAACATTTTGTCACCTATCTGGATTCAAATCTTTAGAGGACTGCAAGAAATAATTTATGCCTGAATATTATCTAAGCACACCATGTAGGAAGCCATACTTCTGATAGTTCACATTTGGCAGCAGACTCCAGCAAATGTGAAAGCATGCATTCATATCCATTACCCTATTGACTACTGTAATCTGTACCTCTGGCTCTTCATCTTATTGAAAAGTGCATTAAACTAAATAAACATAATTAAGCACAAAGGACAATGGAGTAGTGTGGCTGAAGAATATAGAATCACAATGCCATAAGCTGTGTACTTCCATTTAGCCATAGTTACATTTCTTGTCCAGCACCAGACACTGAGCGAATGCAGGGCTGGAAGAATAATGATACAGAAGGGAGAAGATACAAAACAGTATCTCCAATATGAGAGGGAGAAGATACAGCGAAAGGGTGAGATGGAGGCAGGGACAAAGTCGCTTATGACAGAAGAAGGATAATTATGGATCATAACAATATTTAGCCAACATGAAGACATCAAATAATGTTAAACCTGTCAGTAACATAGATAATGACTAACCCTAGAAAGTAGTGAAAAAAATATCTATACAAGTGAGCATTATCTCATCATTCACAGCAAGATTACTACTAAACAATGTTTACATAACACAACTGAAGCACAGTTTCAACTTATCGAAGCAGAAGGGGTGAGCAGAGAGAGACGGATGGATAAATGCAGATAGGAATAGCAACAATATGTTTTAGAAACAGAGGTAATCCAGAGGGCTTGAGTGAAGTCTGGTATCCCTCCTGTGACCCAGAGGGTGACAGGTCTAACAAGAAACAGAGTATAAAGGATAAGTCCAGATAAAATTAGTTTAGCTAGCAGATCTAGAAGACTCTCTCTCTCTCTCTCTCTCTCTCTCTCTCTCTGATACCCTTGCTGTGGGATGAATAAAGGCACCTTGTTGAAGTTTTCAGTAGTTTATTCAATTAAGTAGGTAGATGGATGAGAGCTGTCCATGCCACTGATGTAATCCAAGAGAAAAGCAAGGCCAGTACAACTTGGCATCAGTGCCATTGTGGGAGCTGCCAGAGTGAGGTCGAGTACAACCTCAAGCTGCTTAGATGCTCCATCTTTGGATTTTTCCTCCTGGTTTACTCCCAAAGTCTTCACCATAACTAGGTGTTGCTGAAAGGCAACAAAGGTTTCAAAACAGAGTTTGCCTTCTCCTAGGTGGGCTGTCTTCTCAAGCTGATGAGCCTCACATGCCCAGAACAACTGATTTTAAGGCACCAGTCACCAGTCTTCACCCTTTATGGTTTCACCAGACTTAGAAACTAAGCCACACATAAAAGCCAAGAGTTGGTCTTGGTTTGTCTGAAGCTATTAGAGATGCATGCCATAGGAGCATTTTATAGATAGTGGAAGCTTATCCCCACTACCACCCCCAACTATGACAATCTTTGAAAGCAAATAAAATAAATATATATGAAAGCATAATGAGTAATTGCTGGTTAGATCATTAATGCCATGTCAGATATGGGTTATTATACTTGCAACTGAGGGGTATTTGCAGTCCTAAATTCAGCTTCTCATCAGCTTAGGAGGTCTTGCTTGTGCTTCTTAAGGTCACTATGTTGGTGACAACATTGTTTTCTAGTGTGTGTAATTCCAGTTGCACTAATGATACCATTGGCTAAGCTATTCCAAGCCTCAGTCTTATACTGAGAAATGATATAATTCCCCTGCCATAGCCTATGTCTGTAGCTCTTCACAAGTAGTGCCAGAAATATCCTGGACTCTTCAGGACCCCACCTTTGTCCTCTAAATTTATCATTCTCTCCCTTGCCAGCTATGTCTGCAAAAGTCAAGTTAACAAAATCTCTTTGAAATGGCCCCCAATTCAGATCTTGCACTTAACAGGCTGTGCACAAAGCTGCCCAGCCTTGCCAACTGCATTTATGTAACTGAAAGACGATGGACTTCCTGGCAGACACATTGGTACTATTTACACCACATAGCAGTAGAGTTGTAAAACATGGTATTGAGCTTTGTTATGTGTGATGAGCATCACAACTGGCATTGAGATTTACCATGCATGATGTTCAATCTATTGTCAAAGGTTCCTGTGTTCATAATGGAATGCTTAACATCATGCCTTTTAATTCTTGTGGTTTGGAAGGAGAAAGATGATGAATTGTGGCATATTGTGATGTTGGGGCTAACACAATGTTAAAATATTGTTGTATCAGCTGGGAATCAAATGCATGGGATGAAGCATTGAACAATTGAAACTTAACTTAGTTATTAACATTGCCATGGGATAACTACCTTTCAAGAAAGGAAATTAGAATTATCGTAACTTAGGAATAAATGCAGATACTATACAGATAGGTCTGTATGGATGTATTTTAATTATTCCTTTGAATGCATTCTTATGTGAAAGTCACTGTTTTTCTGTTTGTAAATATATTTCGGATGGATGTAGTTAAATGAGCTCAGTAATACATGTTGGGTTATGTTACATGGCTACATATTTTACAAGACATAACTGTCCTAAACACATAGTTTGGATATGTGATTAGTCATGCTGATTATAATAAAGGTATTCTGGCTGGCATACATATACAAGTGAATTTTATATTAAATGCCATCTTTGTCAAGTATAGGAAATTGGACACACATTGCTTTGAGGTTATATGTGAAACATTAAAGACATATGCTAAATAGAAAAGTTTACTGATACATTGCTTGCATGAAACATGTTTATCATTATCACTTTTCTTTAGGGTTACAGTCCTCATCAAATTGTTGTTAGAAATGCGATTCTTATACCCTTTGCAAAATTATCTTTTAAATGGATTCAAACCTTAGTCAGCTGTTTTGTTTTTTTTATTTAAGCTCAGTGCATTTACACCTTGCTTCACAGAGATAGGTATGTGAAAGGTGGAATTTTTCCACTCAGTGCTGCCCAGAGTGATGAGGAAAGTGCACTGTTGCCAAGTAAGCTTGCATTACATATGGCACTGTAAACTAAATTTTCACTTTTTGTCCTTTGGTATGGATCTCTGTTTGTGCACTGCCAAGAGGAGAGCAAGTGCAAATTAAAAATGACCAAAACATAAATAAATAAATAAAAAATACATAGTGTGAATAATTACAGTGGGATCTTCAAATAGGAATGGAATAGTGCTTCATGTGCCTTTTTTAATCAATTCACATCAGTTGTACCTTGTGCCACAGAGATAGCTATGTGACAGGTGCAGGAGCAACCTTAGGTCAACTGGTGCTATAGGCAAAAGGGCTCCACGGCACCTCCCCTCACACCACCCAGTGCCCCCATCCCGGTCTATCTGCACCAAATAAATACTGGAAAATTGCCCCTGCTACAGCAGCACCCTAAGTGGCCGCCTAGTTGGCCTATGCCTAAGGCTGGCTATGGACAGGTGGAATTCTCCATTCAGTACTGTCCAGAGTGATGAGGAAAGCACACCTTTTCCAGGTGTGTCTGCAGGTCATAAGACAGCCTAAACTGAATATTTCATTTTTCCTGAGGCAGTGAACCCTGTCTGTGCACCGCCAAGTGGCGAGCAAATGCAGATTAAGTACAATAAAAAAATATATAGAGAGGAAAAGTGCAGTGTGATCTCAACACATGGTTCAAACAATACCTCCTGGGACTTTTTTCACCTAATTCACTTCATTTATACCTTATGTCACAGAAGTGAACATCTGTCAGATGTATTTTCTGTACTAAGTATTATCCATGTTAAGGACATTTGTGCAACAATGCCAAGCATATTTCCTCTAAATAAAGCAGACTAAACAATTTTTTTTCCTTTTTTCCTTTGAGATTGAATAGTTTTTGGCCACTGCTGAGTAGAGAGCAAATGATAAAGGCATCCAATGAAAATATATGAGAAATAAAAATGCTGACATACAGCAAATACAATTAATGGGTGTATGTAGCAATGACCAAAGCAAGAAGGGCATTCAAGTGACATATTTATCCTTCTCACACCTCATTGCAACATCAGAAATGTAATTTGTGGAACACATTATCAGACTTAGGTCATTGACAAAGAATGTGAAAGTGGACCCACAAGAACTCACATGTTGTTAGCAATATTAACAATATTTGATCCTTATACAACAGACCACACTCTGTAAAATTATCACTTAATTGGATTGAAAATATGCATCAGCTGTCCTTTTTCTCATAGCTCAGTGCACTTAAACCCTGTGCCACAGAGAAAGCTGCCAGCCAGGTGTATTTTCAGCATTGAGTACCTTCCACAGTGCTGATCCACACCATGCTGCCAGGCTGGTTTAAGCTACATAAGGTAGACTAAACTAAATGTTTCACTTTTTTCCTTAAGTTGTGAAAGTTCATTTCATACTGCCATATGACACACTGCAGAAGACAATATCAAAAGAATCACACAACTTTTTTTGAATAGTAACAATAAGAAACATGAAATGAATAACAGTATATATCTAGCAAGGAGCAGAGCTACTTCTTCATTACACTGATATATTCCGGAACACCACAACAAACTAAACTGATAAAAACAAACTCACAGGACAACAGAAACTTACTAATGATTTAATAATCCACAATAAACAGTAAAGCAACAAAAATGATGAGCGCTTACGTCCATGAATAATAGACTTCTTCAGAAAAAAGGTGAAGATCACGTGCTCTATTTAAAGTCCCTGCAAATCACATGATGAATAAAGTAACAACATTTAAAGCAACCTCTATTTATCAACATATTTATAATACAGACAACAATCATAAAGTCTAATACCTATAGCAGCATAAAAAAGACATATACCAATGTGAATGAAAATATAAAACATGATTAAAAGCCCTAAAGTCTGAGAGCATAATGCTAATTATTTTTCAAAGGCTCTCATTTTTAACAAACTGGTTATATGAATATTGTCAGTTAAGCCAAGAGGGGCTGTGGCATTAATATACATTTGCCACCAAAGCTCCCATGGCCTAAGGTTACAGTCCAAGGGCCACCCCTTTGGCCTTGTTCTACTTGCTTCAAAAATAGAAAAGACAAAAGTATGATCATGAATTTTAACTATACAGTTTGCTTATATAATGCATTAGCACCTCTTTGTTTTTTAATATCATGAAAGTGCTCATAAATTTGATGCTTAAACTTCCATTCTATCTTACCAATATAAAAAGCAGGGCATTGGTTGCATAAAGCAATATGCACAATGCCCTGTGTATGACAAATAAATCAGCCCTTGATCTTAAAAGTTTTGTCTCTCACAGTGATACTATCACCTTGCATAATATAGTGGCACTGACTACATGGCCCACATTTTACCAGTTTCCCACCATTTCTACACTTAGTATGAGAAATATTGTCAAAATAATTTTTGAAACTTTTTGAAACTGCCCACGTTTGTATACCATTTTAGGGTGGGCACCTAACTTCTCATATAATTCCTTATTATTAGTGATGAGACCCCATCTTTTAATAAGGATATCAGCTATTTGCTCACAGTCTGTATTAAAAGTAGTAATTAAATGAATGTCCAAGATTGACATTGGGTGGACTACAAACTAATTGGTCTGAAGAAACCACTGCCTCCAAAGTGTTACTAGATTATACCATGCTACTACAAAAATTTATGAACCAAGCATGTTATTTCCTTGGCCAAGAAAAGGTACATAAAATTTGACATTCCTTTTATGGATAACTTCATTCATGATAGATTGAACCATACCATCAGGGTAACCACAATTTAGGAACATATCTCATAGAGTATGGCATTCATCGATAAAATCCTCCAACCTGGAAACCCTCCTTGCAGCTCTCACCATCTGCCCATTTACTACAGTGCATTTTTGATGATGAGGATGGTTACTGCTATAATGAAGGAATGAGTTTGAGTAACTAGGTTTCCTATATATTTTTGATAAAAGTAATTGGAATGAATGATCTATCATTAATGTAACATCCAACAAAATCGATATAATTATAACCTACAGTATAAGTGACCTGCAGAAATGAAGTAGATCCATTTATATATGTGATGAATGCCTCTGTAATATTAAGAGGGTCAGTCCAAACAACAAACAAGTCATCCAAAAAGTGTGTTTACATATGTATGTATTTAGCAAATTCACCAGTAAAAAGAAATTTGCACTCCCACAAAGCCACAATGATGTTAACAAAAAGTGGACCACAGGCAGCTCCCATAGCTATGATCAATGTTTGTTTAAAATATTGGCCTTGAAAAATGATGTAGTTATTGTCTAATACTAACTCCATCAACGTAATCAATGTATTAGTTTTATGTTGGTCCAAGGCCATATTATAACTCAAATAATCTGCAAACCACTCTTGCTCTATGTCAAGGGGTATGGATTTAAAAAGGTCTTTAACATTGATAGTAATAAACACAAAACTATGAGCAAAATCAAGGTCATTACATTTAGACAGAAAATCTCAGGAGTCTCTACAGAGATGGGGGATATAATTGAGAATCAATGAATCTGGCAATACAACTAGTTTTTGAGTAGTCTGCATCAACAATGGTCTAAAAGGTAGATTTTGCAGGCTTTTGTGAAACTTAGGTGCACCTGGGAGTTTATGTGTGCATAAATTTGTATTGCTGCAGTGTTAACTGTCCTTGCATGAGCATATCATGCAATATTATATCTACTTTATAACAAGAAATATTAACTTTATTTAGGGAGGTTTCTACATAACTGTCATTATAAAGATTATTTAAAATTTGTTGCTCATATTCCAGTTGGTCCATGATGACCAGGCCACCCCCTTTATCAAGATGCATGATTCTCAAATGTTGTATAGTTTTACATTCATTCAATTAGACCCACTGTTTTTATATCAGGGTTACTAATATCATTTCTACATAGTTTATTTAATAACTAGTGGACATCAAGTTCACAAAACTGTTCATAAGTACTGAATACAGGATGCAAATCAGGATTAATAATACTTGGTACCTGTGTAGTCTCAGGAACATGGACATGATTGTTAAATAAGAGGCACAATTTCAGCTTCTTGATAAACATTTTAAGTTTGCTGACAACTTTTATTATGCCAGCACAACTAGTTGGAACAAAAGAGCAACCTCTACAGTACAAATCTGCATATGCTTGTGTAAAAAGAAAATCACTGTAATTGTAGATTTTAAAATCATTTGTAGTATTGAAAATAATTTTAAAGGTACCAGTTATGCTTATGGCTTAAATGACAATATTAGTATAAACAGCTTGTTAAACATGAGAGCCTTTGAAAATTAATTAGCATTGCACTTTCAGCCTACTTACTTAGGACTTTTATTCATGTTTTATATTTTTATTCATATCAGTATATGTCTTTTTTATGCTGTTATAGGTATTAGACATTATGATTGTTGTTTGTTTGTTGTCACTAACACTCTTCAAGAGAAACCTTGACGAGTGGATGGGTAACAGAAAATACACCCCTGGGATCACTTCATTGGCTTTTCTTCACAGAGGGTCAGTTAATTAATCAATGGGGCATCGAAAGCTGACACACTCTGGCTAGGCTTATAAATGCCCTCGGTCAGATAGCCTAGTACCTACCTATAAACCTATAAATATGTTGGTAAAACGAGGTTGCTTTAAATTGTAAATACTTTATTCATCATGTAATTTGCAGGGATTTTAAATGGAGCACATAATCTTCACCTTTTATCTGAAGAAGTCTATTATTTATGGATGAAAGTGCTCATCATTTTTACTGCTTTGCTGTTTATTGTGGATTATTAAATCATTAGTGAGTTTCCTTTGTCTGATGAGTTTGTTTTTACAGTGATACATGCAGCCTTCTCACATTTATTTGCCTCAGTACTATCATGTATGTGTCACAATGGGTTCCCTTCAGAAGATCGAATCAAGAGAAAGTCAATTTAATTACTGTCAAGGCCATATGATTGATTTTCTGAAAGTAGAAGATTTTGTATGGAGATCACGGTACATTGGGGATTGGGGAATTTACAGTTTCCTCATAGTAGTCCAATCTCGGAGTTGGTATACATAATATGCAGGGTTGGGGGTGCAGCTCACCATATGTGGGGTGCAGAGGGGCTTGCCCACTCCTGCAAAAACATAGATTTTTATTGTTTTCTGCCATTCATCTTTTCATATGAAGTTCAAATTTCTATTAGGTTGATTTTCTAAAGTATATTACTCAAAATATCAGGACTTTAGCCAATGCCATGAGAATGCCAAAGGACACAGGAAAAGAAGAAATGTTTTCACTAATCACACAGCTCAAAAAATTAAGATTGACATAATTTGGAATGGCTTATGTGTCTGTTACTTTTAGTTAATACTGACCTCACTTGAGTTTCCCACATCAGCATATTCATACACCAAAATGAGTGTCAAGATTTAGTATAACCTTCTCAAGTAAAATGATCTGGGAGCAGGTTTTGAACCCTGCATCACCTGTACTGTATCACTAAGCTAAATACATTTACACATTATGCCAAGAGATAGGAGTGTGACATCTTGAATTTCTTTACTCATTACTGTCCAGACTGCAGAGGAAAGTGAAACAAACAAGTTCTTTATCAGTTATAGATGATAATTCTGGAAATGTAGCACCAAAAAAAAAAAAAAAAAACAAATAAAGAATGTCTTCAACACCCTTTAAGAGTTAAAAATTTGTTGAGTTAATAAATAAATAAGATAGAAAAGCTTTTTAAAACACTCTTTGTCAACGTTATGCAAAACAATGCTGGTCTTTATTGTGCTATTGATTTTAGTCCAAATAAAATTTGTCATTTTTTTCCCTTGGGCAACAAAGTGTCATACACTGTTATTGACTTATGCCAGTCATTGGAGTGCAATGCCAAATGGTGTGCAAATGATAAAGGAAAATATTGAAAATCAAATATTTAAAATGTATATTTCAGATATTTAATCTACTTAGTTATCTTCCAGCAGGAACCTGTATGATTTGAACCCTCAAACAAGAGTAGGAAGAACAATCATTGAAAATTAATTCCTATATTTGCCACAAACAAAGACATATTGTTTGCAAGGAGAAAAAGTGTTTTGATGTACTGATAATGTGACATTCTGACAAGTCAAATTGAATGTGCAACATAAATAAGTTCTGAAATAAGTTATGAAAGTCTTTCTTTCTCATTTGACAGAAAATGTCTGGATGATTGTGATATTGCTAACAGTTAGGATACCCATAAACCCTAATAAAGACTGCAAACACTGCATGTGTATTTCTCTCTTTCTTTATGGTGGCTAATTCCTTTATCTGTGCTTCTTCATAGCAATTATACCTCTGTTTTTCTGTATATGTTATCTGTATCAATGCTGAAAATACCCCCTTGAATATCAGCAACATTTCTTACTAAGAGGCGGTAACCATGGTCATTAAAGCCACCATTTGAATGTTAGGAATGTTATTCTCCTAAATCAGCCAATGTACTTTAAGACTTTTTGGTAGGGCTCTTCTCCATGATATACCCTTTGTAGGTGTATGTCAAAGAAGGCAGACTGTGAAACCCTGATTGTTCCTGCAGTCAGAGTAATCATAGATACTTGTAAGCCATCAGAAGGTAACACTTATCAATGCTCATCTTTGCAGTACTAGGGAGAGGGCATATCATCATGCAGCTATTTATACCATGTTTACATTCCCTATACTTAGTTCAGATTGTAGTATTCAGGAAGGCTAAAGTTTTAACACCGTATTTTATACTCACAGTATCTACAGGGCTGATTCTGCACTACATAAAAGCAATCATGTAGCTAATGTCCTTGTATTATACTGGGATACTGTTTTGATCCACAGAGGTTAACACTGCTAAATAAACACAACTTCTAGACAATTATCTAATTTCTACACTTCTATATTATCAACTTATGTTGGTATTTCTTACATAATACTTTTAATGTAACATAAAAAGGTGAACTGCACTGGTTCCTCAAAAGTATTTGTTTATCTTAGCATTTTTTCTTTATCCTTTCTTTTGCCATAGCTATGTCTGCATTACAAATCATATGCTATTGAATGCTACATGGCTTGTATTTTTTAGTATGTATTTAATTGTTATTTGCACAGTTATTGCAGATGAGTGTATTATAATTTTGTCAGAAGCTCTGGCATTTTCACATGAAAGAAAAGTGTGTTTCATTTGTGGATTTCTATCTGACTGGACTCCACAGCAGTGGAGAATTTACTTAAAATAATTGTCTAACATTCTTAATGATATATTTTGAATTTTTAATTAATGTTGTGTTGCATTACACAGTTAAACCTGTGTTGACTTCATTACAGAATTAGAAATATTGTTTTGAGGGCAGAGCTGTCCTAGCGTATGTTTAGTCACAATGAGAATTAACGTCTGAGTTGTTCTGAGCATGATAGATGCACTCACACATCACCAAGCTCACAGCCATTCTCACTATACATTGTATAATTAATTATGTGTCAGTTTTCTGTTTCATCTCATCCAGGGACATGGCACCCAAGAAGAAATTTGTACCCAGCAAGCTGTCATACACTGATGCAAAAAATGAGTCATTGTCCAGGCAATATATTGTCATGGAGCTTTTTCTGTTAGGGAAAGGTAGAGGTGACCAGTTTGCCTGAGACAGGATATGGCAGTAGTTGGAAGACAACATCAGTGCTGTCAAAGGGCATGGGATAACTTTCTCCAGATATACCAGGAAAGTAGTGTGATAACCTCTGCCAGCCGTAGGGAGATTAAATTGTCTGGGAACAGGTGGCTACAGGAGGTGGTCCTCCTGCTACCAAACCATGCTCAGAGATTGACGTGGCTCAGAATTCTAGACATTGGTGCAGATGTGGATGACCAACAGACATAGAGTGTCACCAGCAAACCCTCCATGTATTCAAAATGCAAATGTCATTGCTACATGTCTAATGGCATATATCTTAGATATGTATATATATATATATATATATATATATATATATATATATATATCTATATATATATATATATATATATATATATATATCTATATATATATATATATATATATATATATATATAAAACATTGAGACCATAACATTGAAAATTCAAAACACTGAATACCCAAAACATTGAAAACTCAGAACATTGAAAGTGTGCTTCATTTTATTTATTTTTATTTATTTATTTTACATTTGTTGACCAGGATAGTCCGACTGGGTGCATGTCCATTTTCAGCAGATGCCCGGGGAGAAAAGCTCCAGGTAAACAGAAACATTAAAAACATGTTATAAATATAATTTTGACAAAGAGTACATAAGCAAACAACAATAAACATGTTCTACAGGTTAGAGTTAAACCCAGGTGAAAGCCAGTGGTAAATTGAACAGTAGTTGATTAATAGATTTTACACAATCTAGAAGAGAGTTAGCCAGGCTTGATACAATGACATATCCAGTTTAGTGCCAAATGTTGTTTGAGTCTAGTTTTAAATTGACCTAGGGAGGAGAGTAAAGTAATGTCAGCTGGAAGTGAGTTCCAGGATCTGCCTGCAGAGTTTGCAAAGAGAGTCACCAGCTGCATTGTTAATTTGCTTGTCTGAATTAGTAGTCTATTAGATGATGTAAGCAGTCGCGGATTGCGATAGGGGGCGATAAGATTTTTAAGTGCAGGAGTATTATCCGGATTATAAAGTTGAATTAGACTGAGTAGTTCAAGCCACCTAAGCTGGTTAAGATTGATGCAATGATGTGTCCTAAAAGGCAGCCTAGTGCCAAACCTGGTGGTGTGGTTATAGCAGGTTGAGAGTTTAAGTACAGTCTTGTTTATATTAGAGAATACAGGGGATGTTTACAGAAGTGTTAAGAGAAGGTGAGAGTGAGTTATGGCAATTTTAGCTGGAGGGGTTAGGAGGGCTTTTATTCTCTAAAGTGACCCTAGTTTTTTATTGATGGTTTTGATCGATTGGTTTACATGGAGAACATCGACGTCTGTGCAGTAACTGAAATCTGGTTCAAGGCTCCTGAGAGCACCCCAGCACTACCAGGCTATACCTCGTATCATGCTTTTTGGCCCCAAAACCCAGGCCGAACCACAAAGGGAGGGGGAGTGTCCATATTCATCAAGGACACCCACACCTCCAGGTTAGTAGCAACACATGAAGCATCAGAGACCATATAGGTGCAACTAACCATAGGCAAAACTGCTATACAACTGGTAGCATGTTACAGACCACCCTCCCAATCTCAGGAACCCCATTCAGCCTTCCTGAAGACATTGGAGGATATGAATGTATCACAAAATACCATCATACTGGGAGACTTCAACTACCCAAACATAGATTGGGTACATTATTCTAGCCCTAACACCCTAGCCCAAAGGTTCCTGGAATTCATAAATTCAAATGCACTGGAACAGCTAGTCACCTCTCCCACTAGGGGAGATAATATACTAGACCTGATCATCACAAACATGGGGACAAAATGCTCCATACCAGAGGTATACCCCTCACTAGTGAGATCTGACCACAAACTAATCACCCTGGATATACATATCCCACCTCCACCCCCAGCACAAAAGACCACAGTGAAAAACTTCTCAAAAGCAGACTTCACTCTTCTTAAGACTGAGATGGTATCCTTTAAGCCCACTGGGCCAGTGGATACCACATCCCACAATGCCGAATCCTTCACAAATGCTTTCTATGGACATCTCCAGGAATGCATGGATCATGCAATCCCAAATAAATCAAAGTCCCTCCCCACCAAAGGCAAGCGTCCTGTCTGGTGGACCTCAGCCATTAACAAATTGTATAACAAAAGAAGGAAGCTACTGCACGTCAGAGCAAAATCCCATAAAGGGAAGACATCTCTGATCAACATTAGCAGAAAACTACGTTCTCTCATAAAAACATCCAAGGCCAACTTTGAGAGAAAAATCGCTAAGGACGCTAAAGATAACCACAAAGCCTTCTTCAGCTATGTTAGAAACTTGGGCAGAAACCCTCAGATATGCTCAGAGTTAGTTCACAACAACAAAAAATACACTGAACCCACAGATATTGCCAACATTCTGGCTGACAGATTCAGTACAAATTTCTCCCCTCCCTCACCCCCAAAAGAAGAAATACTTATCCCAGCTGAATGTAATCTCCCTGTCATCTCAGATGTCCAAGTGAGAACCGCCCTCAACAAAGCTAAAAATACAGCATCAATGGGACCTGACAGTATCCCGGGTTGCGTGCTACGTGAACTCCAAGAGGAGCTAAACCCGCACATAAAAAATGCTATTTAACCTTAGCCTTACTACAGGATATGTACCTGAACACTGGCGTACAGCAACAGTGGTCTCAATCCACAAAGGGGGTACCTCCACAGACCCAGGGAACTACCGTCCCATAAGCTTAACCAGCCTGGTCTGCAAAGCTATGGAAAGAATCATTATGGAACTCATAAACAGAGACATAGGGGACCTACAGACACTTGACCCCACCCAGTTTGGCTTTGTAAAGGGCAGATCCTGTCTTTTGAACCTGGTTGACTTTTTCGAAACAGTCACTAGAGCCATTGATGAGGGCAAAGCAGTCCATACAGCCTACTTGGACTTGGCTAAGGCCTTCAACACAATACTCCACTCAGGCATCATAGATAAGCTCAACAGCTTAAACGTAAACCCTTATGTCACTAGATGGGTTGCAAACTGGCTAAAGGACAGAACCCATAAAGTTAAAATCGCTGGAGCAATGTCAGACTCAAAGCCAGTCACAAGTGGTGTCCCACAGGGATCTGTCCTGGGACCCTTCTTGTTCGGCATTTATTTCTCAGATGTTAAAGCAAACATGGGAGGGTTGTGGCTGACAAAGTTCGCAGATGACTGCAAACTAGGTGCCATAGTCGATACACCAGCGGACACATACATCCTACAAAAAGGCCTCACAGAAATGGACAACTGGTGCCGGTGTCACGGCCTTAAACTAAATGCCAAAAAATGTATAGTCATCCCCTTTGGGAAAAACAAAGTACCCACAAATTATCACATAGACAGCAACCCACTGAGTACGGAAAAAGTAATCAGAGACCTAGGGGACCCAAGTCAACAGCAACCTCTCATTTGACACCCACGTTGCCAAAGTGGTTAGAAAAACATTCTACCTTGCACACCTCATCATGAAGGGATTCTCATCCAGATCCAAGGATGTCATTGTACCCCTATACTCTTCCCTCATCAGACCCATGATTGAGTACAATGCCCCATTTGGTATGCATCTCACCCGGTATTTGCAACAGCTGGAGAGACCACAAAAGTACCTCACCAAGAGGATCAAGGGTCTCCAACATATGTCTTATTCTGCCAGACTAAAGAAACTTCAGCTCTATTCAGTAGCATACCGCCTGCTCAGAGGTGATCTCTGCCTGACGTACAAGGCCATGTCCAATCAGGATCTGATGGACATGCTCCACCTCAAAAAATCCAAATCCATCAGAACCACGAGAGCTAAAGACTTAAACCTCTGCACAAGTATGAATAGGTCATGCTGGAGGGATAGATTCATAACCCAGAGGCTTCCCATGCTTTGGAACAAGATCCCAGTTCATATTAGGCAGAGCCACTCACTGACTCTCTTCAAGAGAAATCTTGATGAGTGGATGGGAGATCATAAGTTTACCCCAGGGGTCACATCTGTGTCAGTGCTAGACAGGGGCGCAGTAAACTAATTCTATTATATAAGAGGACCTTCATTGTGTCACTACCAGACAGAGGCACAGTATTCTAAATTTGTTCTGTACATTTTTGTACCATTTCATGGGGTGGCAAAAGCCACATCACTATGGCTAGGCTTACAAATGCCCCAGGGCAGATAGCCTAGTACTAAACTATGAAACTATGAAACTATGTAGGTCTAATTTTAGATTGTTATCTATAATGACACCTAGTAGTTTTGTAGAGGGGTCAGGGGAGATTAGCGTGCCATCATTTACATTTATGGTAAAGGTAAAAGCAGACGACCTTTGTGTTGGTGAGAATAACAGCATTTTAGTTTTTTTGGGATTTAGTATCAAACGACATTCAGAAAGCCAGTTTTTTATAGTGATAAAGGTGGACTGGGTAGTAGACCATAAGTCTGTTGGAGATGTGGCGGAGCAGATCAGAGTGGAGTCATCAGCTTATTGGATACAGCTGATTTTTTGGATGACAGTATACAGGTCGGTAATGAAGATGGAAAACAGCAGGGGCCCTAGTATAGAGCCTTGCGATACTCCAATAGTGATGGATAGTAGGTTAGAGAGTTTGTTCTGCCAAAGAACAGCCTGCTGTCTCCCATTCAGGTAGGATGTAAACCACTGAAGGGCCTTAGTATCTACACAGAATGTTTGCAGGGTGTGTATTAGAAGTTGGTGGTCAACCATGTTGAATGCCTCGGAAAGATCCAAGAAGAGGGCGGAGGATATGTGATTGTTGTTGTGATTATGGCTTATTGTGTTGGCAAAAGCTAGTAGGGCTGAAGTAGTGCTGTGGTGTGGATGGAAGCCGTGTTGGGTATCTGCCATGAGATGATTCTGGATTAGGTGGTGCATGAGTAGTCTGTGAATACATTTTTCCATAATCTTTGCAAGTGCAGAGAGTATGGCTATTGGTCTATAATTGGAGAATTCAGTAGAGCTACCTCCTTTATGAAGTGGGATTACATAGGATATTTTCCAGATGGTGGGAATTCTAGTTTCTGTTATGGTTCGATTAATTAGTATTGATACTGGGTAGGCAATAGCATCAACTGATTTTTGAAGGTACTCTGTGGGGAGTTGATCAGCTGAGAGTTTGGTAGGTTTTAATTTTTTGATCAAAGTATGGATAAGTGATGCGGCCACTGGTTGGAAGCTGAATGAGGGTAGGTTTCTATGGGTGGTACTTTCTGGACCGGGGGAGTTAGTGGGTAGTTGACTTGGTAGGGCTTGAACTGTGTCAGTAAAGAATTGGTTAAAACTGTCTGAAACATCCTCCGGGGGTTTAAAAATAGTAGCAGCTGGGATGGGGGTAGAAGTTTGTCCAGGATGAAGTAGATTATTCAATCCTGCCCAAAACTCCTGAGGGTTGTTTTGATTTACTGTCTGTAACTTGCAGTAGTATTGTTTTTTGTCTTGTAAAATGGATTTTTTGGTTTCGTTCCTAGATTGCCTATATTTAATTTGATCTTGGGGGTCTTCATAACATTGAAAACTACATTGCACAAGTAAATAAGATCCCCTCTACCTACAACAACACCTAACTAACAAACACACTTTCTACTATGTTTCTGCAGTGGGGCAAGCCACCCTGCACCCCCTTTGTGGGGGGCTCTGCCCCTCACTCCCCCAGTAAATTAAATATCCCAACTCCAAGCTCATATTACAATGGAAAAAAGTTAATTTCATAGCCTCAGTGTAGGTTATGAAATTAACTTTTTTCCACTGTAGTGCGATCTTGGAGTTGGTATATTTAATTTACGAGGGGTGTGGGGGGTGCAGGGGGGCTTGACACCCTGCAGAATCATAGTAGAAAGTATGTTAGTTAAATGTTGTTGTAGGTGAAGGGGATGTTATTTACATGTGCATTGTAGTTTTCAATGTTTTGAAGCACAATTTCAATGTTCTGAGTTTTCAATGTTTTGGGTTTTCAGTTTTTTTGGGATTTAGATGTTTTGATCTCAATGTTATGAAATTCAATGTGATGAAATTTCAGTGTTATGAAGTAGACCCATATATATCTATATATATCTATATCTAGCTATATATATATATATATATATATATATATATATATATATATGTATATATATATATGTGTGTGTAGATTCACTTCATAATCTCGAAATGCAGAAATCTCAAATTTAAGTTTTTCAAGACCATGAAATCGAATCCACACCACACTGAAACATGAAAACCATGAAGCCCAAAACCGTGAAATTCAAAACACCTAAAACACGCCACACATATACCACAACACCCACATCACAACATAAACAAACAAAACAACATATATCCACAAACCTACAACACAAATAAGTAGTGGGGCAAGTCCCCCTGCACCCCCCATGTGGGGGGAAGCCCCCCCACACTCCCTACTTATATATACTAACACTGAGATCGCACAAACAGTAAAGAAAGGCAAAAACTGTTCACTAGATTCTTTTATGGGAACATATTTAATCTGCACTTGTGAAGGGGAATATTCTCTTTGTTCTTGCTTCACTTGCATTGTGATACTTATCAGAGGCCTTTCTTTCCTTTCCTCACATACAAGCACTTCTGGATTACAGGCTGCCAGCCCTCTGGTACATGGTAAGCACATATTTGGTTATTGTTATTAATTACTCTATATAGGCTAGATAAAGGTCTATATGAGACCAAAATTCATGTTGCTTTTGCATCTGTTAGAGTTTAACATACCTTTCATATAAGGAAATATGTGATCAGTTTTATTCTCTATTTTTCTGTTTGTTGTGTTTATTGCTTGTTATCATAGGTGGTCCTGTGACTGGCACTGTGGAATTCCTACCACCTGATGTTAGATTATTGGTAGCCTCTTTTGAATATGGTAGCAATGAATAGGCACAGTCTGGGGGTGCAGGGGGTCAGTCTAACACTGAGGTTGTGGATCCCATATCCCCTGTCCATATTTTGGATGCAGTCAGTATGCCTGTGTTTGCCCATGACATGGATACCTCTGATATAGGACAGGCTGAGGGCAGTTACTCTGTTGCAGAGCTGGTTGCCTCTCCAGTTAGCCATTATGAGGGCATGGTGACACAAAGGAGGGTTGGTAGGGAAGCTCAGATGAGTACTACTGTTCACTGTCCTCCTGATACTGGTGTGTCATAAGATGTCACCAGATGTATGTGTAAGGCCATAGTGGAGGCACAGACATGTTCCACCCAGGCCCCAGAAGAGACATTGCAACTACTAAACATTATGCATTCTGATGTGAGTGACTCCCTGAGCCATGTGGGGAATGTCTTGGACAGAATGAATGACACACTGGATCAGGCAGTTTCTGTGATGGAAGGTCTGTTGGAGAGGGTGGGCATCCATGTGGCAGAATCTTCTGGTGTTAGCAAATGTGACCATGCATGATCCTGCTCTTGTACTGACACAACATCCACTGCACCATCAGTGATTGGTTGTCCACACCCATATGTGCTGGGCCAAGGGTTTGTGGTCCTGGACATAGTCATAAGGAGAGCTCATCCAGCAGACATTGCTCATGTTCAGGTAGCACCCCGACTTCTAGCCAGGGTTGTGGAAGTAGCAGTGCAATGCCTAGCAGTGGGGGTTCTCCTGGTCAGGGGCAACAATGCTGTAATGACTACTCTAACATGCAAGGTTCACACCTGTCCAAGATTCCAGGATGCATTGCTAGCACAGTGCTTGATTGTGAACTTTCAGACACACACACATTAAACAAAAAATTCACTTGCCCATGCCACCTCACATACATGCATGCTATCTAAACAGTACTGTTGATTGCTGTATATCTGTCATTGCTGGCCCTGAACAATGTGTATTCTGCGAGATACATGTGTTTCTTACTTGCACACACTCACTTCATTGATGTCAGCCTTGACCTCCTACCAACACCCACCATGCAAATGATGATGACTGTGCCCTGTCCTTTACACATATCTTTGTTACTTAGGGTTGCATATATGTCTGATGCACACAGTGGATAGCTAATGTTTGTATTGCAGAAGAAAAGTTGTTGATGTCTTGTTCCTACTCATTTGTGAATGATTGCGTCTATAATTGTTGAACCTCAATGTATTTCAGTTATAATTGTCAATACAACAGTGGAAGCATTAGGTACTTCAATATTGCGTCTCAGTATAGTTGTGCAAATGAGGATATAATTGACCTGTCCCAAATTTTATAGATGGTGGTCAATTGAAATGCTTGGTGTGCACTATTGGTTTTAATGCATAACTGTATATTGCAAAAATCTGGCACATGAGATATTACTGACATAAATGTACACCTCAGACAAATGCTTTGCTCAGGGGCATATGCATATTTCCATATAAGAGTAATAATTTATATAACTGTTTTTCTTTACAGGTTCCAGACTTACCTTGTCATTATTGTAACTACAAATTGTACCCTTGATGGTAGTCCCTCTCTGATGCTATCAGAACACAGCAATTACATAGTTAAGTAAAGGTTGTGGAGTCTGACAGACAACAATTCTCCTATTGGTATGTGTGTGGGATTATAGGTCTTGATCAATGTAGTGATAGTGCATGCTATCCTTTACCTTTTTGTCAGAACCAGGGCATACTGTGCTTGTCTCCATCTGTCAGCACCATGTGCAGCTTGTGATTCTCCTTCAGACTCCTCATCTGTACCTGCTGCTGGCCCTGCCTGTGGCCCTTAAAACTCAAAGTCTCTTAACAACAGGTACTGCTATCCACGTTGGTGTGAATGACTTGAGATATACTTCTCTGGACTATATGAAGAGAGACATGAATGAGCTCACAGAATATGTGTCCCAGGAAGGGTTGCCAGATTTCCAACTGGCCAGGTAGGGACTAAAAAAAAAAAAGGTCTTCCACGTCTTTATCGTTCCGCATTAAACATAAGTAGCTCTGTGTTTATTTTTTATTTGATTGGCCCAGGCCAATCAAAAATAAATAAACACAGAGCTACTTCTGTTTAATGCGAAACATCACAGTTCCGCATTACACAGAAGTACCTCTGTTTTGCGATGTTTTGATTGGCACGTATTATACCGGTATATGGGCCAATCAAAAATCGCTAAACATGGAGCTACTTCTGTTCAATGCGGAACTGCGATGTTCTGCATTAAACAGAAGTAGCTCTGTTTTGCGATGTTTTGATTGGCCCATATGCTGGTATATGGGCCAATCAAAACATCGCAAAACAGTGCTACTTCTGTTTAATGCAGAACTGCGATGTCCCGCATTAAACAGAAGTAGCTCTGTTTTGCGATGCTTTGATTGGCCTGTATATTGGCATACGGGCCAAACAAAAATTGCTAAACACGGAGCTTCATTTAATGCGGAACTTCCACATTAAATTCAAGAAGCTCCGTGTTTAGCGATTTTTGATTGGCCCATATGCCGGTATACGGGCCAATCGAAAAAAAAAAAAAAAAAAAACCAAAGCGGAGGCTGCCTGGGATTTAAACCAGCAGGGCGGGACTCGGGATCAGGCTGCTGATTGATCTCGGGACAGTCCCGCCCAAATAGGGATGTCTGGCAACCCTGGTCCCAGACAGGTAATTCCATAGCCTTAAGCAGCATGCTACCGTCACCCAGAATGATGCCTCAATACAAACAGAAAATGATTGAGTTTAACAATTGGTTTAGTTTCTGGTGTCAAAGCCTGGGAGAACATGGTTGACAGACTAAGATGCTTTGCCAGAGATGGCCTTCATCTGTCTCCCATTGGCTTCAGGTTTCTAGCAAAGGCTCTTGCCTCCCCTATAGTGCCTTTTTTAGGCAAAGTCATGAGCACAAAATTGCCAATGTGAAACATTCTTATAAATGAAATTTAAAGGTCATGCTGAAACTGCACTCATAAGCATTCCTCACCCTGGAGGATGCTGACATTTGTGCAGTCACTGAAACCTGTGTCAAAGCTGCAGAGAGCACATCAGCCTTACCAGGTTACTCATACTACCATACTTTCAGACCCCAAATGGTGGCCTACAAAGCCAAAGGAGGTGGAGTTTCAATATTTATCAAAGACATACACACCTCCAGGCTGGTCAAACAGTATGACACACAGGAGGCACTCCAAGTGCAGTTAACTGTTGACAAAACACCTACTCAAATCATAGCTCACTACAGACCCCAAACCATGACTCAGGATGCCCACTCCACCTATCTGGACTTGCTTGAATCAATCAAGATTCAATCCTCTACCCTGATCTTGGCTGACTTTCACTATACAACCATAGAGTGGAAGACCTATTTTAGCCCAAATATGAATGCCCAGAATTTCCTCAAATTTGTCAGTGCCAATGCATTGGATTAGCTGGTTGACACCTCCATGAGAGGTGAAAATATCCTGGACCTGGTACTAACCAACATGAGTAGCTACTGTAGCAACCCTACAGTCTCATTCTCCTTGGTAAGAGCTGACCATGAAGCGATCAGTTTCAAAGTCACCATCTCCCCTGACACCCCTCCCCCATCAGGGTCAAACAAAAACTTTCCCAAAGCTGACTACAATCTCCTGAGAGTAGGTATAAGCAGCACTAATGTCCAAGCCTACACCAAAAAACTATATGAGCACCTACATAACTGTATGGATTCAGCAATACCTGACAGGACCAAATCATCTTCCTCAAGGAAGAGTAAGCCTGTCTGGTGAACAGCAACAATAAACAAACTCTATAATAAAAGGAATAATTTGCTGTCCAGGACCAAGAAGCAACAGATGCCAAGTTCAAAGCAATCTCTCCTTTGTCTGAACAAGCAAATAAGGTCACTGGTGAAATCCTCTATGGCTAACTTCAAGTCCAAATTGTCCACATCCACTAATGACAACCACAAGGCCTTCTTTGCATGCATCTACAATCTCAAAGGTAACACCCAAATCTGCTCTGAACTGGTGGTCAAGAACACCACATACACAAAAGCTATAGATATATCCAACCAGCTGGCAGACAGGTTCAGTGAAAACATCACCCCCTATCCCATCAGTAAACCAGGACATATCCAGCACCTGCACAAATGTCTTCACCAGCAGGTGATCTCAAAGGCATAAAATACAGCCTCCATGGGACCTGGTTGTGTCCTACATGAACTCAGGCATGAGCTCTCATCTCCATTTGGCACCCTATTCAACCAAAGCTTGAGCACTTACTTCATCCCAGCTGAATGGAGGACAGCCACTGTAATCCCTCTGCACAAAGATGGAGCATAGGAATGCCATGGGATGTGTTATCATGGACCTTATAAAGAAGGACATTGACAACCTCCCAATGCTTGACCCAACACAGTTTAGTTTTGTCAAAGGGAGATCATGCCTGTTAAATGCAGTTGACTTCTTCAAAACAGTCATCAAAGCCATGGATAAGGGAGAGATAGTGTAGATCGCCTACCTTGACCTAGCTAAAGCCTTTGACACTATTCCCTTCTCAGGCATAATAGATAAACTCTCCCAGCTAGGCATCAACCTGTATGTTGCTAGATGGGTAGCTATTTGGCTCACTGATAGAACCCACTCAGTCAAAATAGGGAAAGCCACCTCTAGTGGTAGACCCGTAAGAGCGGTGTACACCAAGGATCAGTCCTGGGGCCTCTACTGTTTGAGATATACTTTTCTGAGGTGCAAGTCAAAACCAGTGGTCTGTGGCTGACCAAGTTTGCAGATGACTGCAAGCTGGGCACTGTCTTAAATTCCCTAGTAATGTGAACATCATCCAAGAGGGCCTTACACAAATTAATGACTGGTCCCAGAAACATGGCCTCAAACTGAATGCCAAGAAATTCATCATTATCCCCTTTGGGGAAACTGATGTCAACACTAATTATCACATTAATAACAATGTACTAAGCATGCAATCAATCGTGAGGGACTTGGAGACCTAGGTTGATAGCAACCTAACTTTTGACCACCACGTTGCCTCCATTGTACGTAAGGCTTTCTTCATAGCCCACCTGATAAATAAGGATATTTATTCAAGAACAAGGAGGTCATAACATCCCTGTACTCCTTCCTTACCAGACCCATTATCGAGTATAATGCCCCCTTCAGCATGCACCTTGCCAAGGACATGCAGCAGCTGGATAGAGACACCAGAGTTTCCTGACCAGCAAAGTCCAGGGTCTCAAACACCTATCCTATGCATACAGGCTGAAAGCCCTGTCTCTCTACTCAGTCTCATACAGACTCCTCAGAGGTGACCTGTATCTGGCATACAAGGCCATCTCAGACCCAGCCTTGATGGAGTTGCTGTGTATCCTTAAGTCAAACTCCACTCACGCTACCCACATGCAAGACCTCAACCTGGTCTGTGACATTAATAAATCTTGTTGACAGTATAGATTTGTGTCCCACAGACTCCCCCATATGTGGAATATACTCTCTCTCTCTCTATGTCAAGGAGAGTACCTCACTAGCCCTCTTTAAAAGGAACCTGGATGACTGGAAAGGAAACATAAAATATACCCTTGGATCCCATCTGTGTCCCTGCTGGACAGGGGAAACAGGTACTGACTTGGTGGGAACATGGGCAAAATTCTTGGTTAGGCTTATAAGGACCTCTAGAGCAATAGCCTAGTATCATCTTATGATTTTTTGAACCTATGGCCCTGCCTCTTGCTGTCCTTGTTGAAGCTGTGTCCTGAGAATTATATTTTGTAATATGACACAGATTATAACTATTTTGGCAGAGGTGTCTAGGTTATACTGCAGTGAACCTGATGTATCTAAACACTGGAATATTGATATAAACAATCCAAATGCATGTTTTGTGATATTTCTAGTTTGAGCATGGGCCTTTTATTATATTTTTGTTCATTGGGGTTGTGTGGGTTTCTCATAGGTATCATGACCCAGGACTCAAATGCATAACCTGCATCCACTACTACATACCCTTAAGGAGTACCACCTATAGTGAACCTGATATACAGCTCGCAGGTGTGCCATATGTGTGAATAGTGGAAACTGCCTGGGTTACCTGCACAGATTGCACATTGTTGATGATCCCTTGGGGCATTACTGATAAATTGATAGTTCATAGACAGGAATCCTTTTCTATTGATGTACCTCCTTCCCTATTCCCTGGGGATGTTTTTATTTCCTTTTGTGTGCACTCTGTGGCCCCCATACTTCAGGGATGTGTGCTACTGATTAGCATTCCTATATGGTTCTTGCTCTTTCCTGTGGGGTGCATGGGAAAGAAATGTGAATCCTTGCATGTAGTAGCACTGCATTTAAAAACTGATGTAATATTCTTGAGGCTGATTCCTGTGACACCACTAATATATCCCTTGTGGGTCACTGAAAAGTGCCAGTAGCTAGTATATGTAGAGCTAAACATACCTTTGTTTCCGCTGGGATAAAGTGTCCATAATTTCCCCTTGGTCTGAGGTGGGGCCAGCAGAGGTTGCGCATTTCCTCCAGTGCTTTCCTGTCCACCCTGTATCACTCAACAACTTCTTTGTTATGCAGTCAATGATACATCAAACAGGGTCTAAACAGCCTTCTTCTTCTTGCCCAAGGTGTGGCAGCAGTAGCATCCTGATTTAAAGCCTGTTTCACATGCAACATGATAATATCAGCAGGAAGGCTTAACATTCTTTTTTTACTAAGAGTTATAGTGCTGTATTCTAAAGAGATGTGGTGTAGAGGGCAAAAGTCTATACAAAGTATACATGATTGCTGTATAGCTTCCTGAATAGCTCTACAATATTGGATTGGTTTATTAGCATGTTCTTTGGCTCTTTATGCTTTTATTTATTTGTGTTTGGTGGGTATACTGAAGAGCAGTTTAATGAATGCCAAACAGCATGCTGATGCTGCCAAAACAATAGCTTCACTTCATACAGCTATTGATGAATCTGGCTCTGTGTCTTACCTGATCTGTATTTCACTTTGGTTATTTGTTAATTTGCTTGCTTGCTTAATGTTTATTAACCATGCTGGATCATTGGTCTAAATACACATTTTTTTAGACACAGTCTGGAAGCATTTTCTAGTTAAATTACTTGCTCAAAGTCAAAAAGTCAGCAAATTAGTCCTTTCAGGTCATTCTTCTGTTGACTAAATAACACCCTCTGCAATGCCAGTGGTACTTTGTACAAATACTTTTTGAATATACTTTGCGAAAGGCTAAGGCCTGTTTCCACCTAATCTTTACCGTACAGATGTTCATATAATTTGTCACATTCATACATTACAGTAAACAGTTTCTTCTCTGTCTGAGCTTATTGTTTTGCATATCTATAAATGCTCTACACTCACAGGCAACATGTCCTTATTCTTGTAAGACTGTGTTTTATCTACTTGTCAATGCTACTGGCTTCTTCACATCATACTACTGTGTGACTGGAGCATCTGCAACTAGTTCCTTAAGCATTTCAAATCTCTTATGTTGTCTATAGTTCCATTGCCAGGCAACATCTACTTATAACAGCTTTCACAGAAGCAGTATCATCTCAAGACATATTCAGTACAAATACAGTAAGATATTGTATAATTTATATACCACTCTTAAATGCCTACTTTTCTTCTGCCCTATACATTTACACAATTGATCATTTTTGCAGATCAGGTCTTAGTCTCTCTATTGTTAAACTATGACCCTTTTTTTCAAACTTTTGCTATGATTTAACTTGAAATCATGCTGTCTTAAAATATTCAGCAGTATTATCAATTTCTTTTGATGTTCATCATGTGTCTGAACTCACAGTATAAGATAATCAGTTATGTTTAAACATTCTCCAACACTTCAATTAGTTGAGCAATATATTTTTTTGAATATATCTGATGCTGTTGAAGTTCCAAACAGGAGTCTAAGGAAGCTATAATTTCTTATTATTGTATTAGAAGCGCACAATTGGCAAGGATGCATGCTCTACATCTAATTTTGATAAAAACATTTTGTCTTCTAGACACCAGTTCTTCATTTCTTTTTTATCTGATTATTCAGATCTTGCTGATCAGTAGAAGTACCATTCTTATGTTAAGGGCCATTCTTATCTTTTTGTACAGCATTGCCAATAACATTTATCAATTCCTTTGACTCTAATTGTAGAGAAAATAGTAGTAGTATGGGGATGAGGATCACACTCCTGCAGTTAGTTATTGGCTTGGCTAAGTTACAGGAGTGTGGGAGGGAAGGCTTTATTATTAAGGAAAGAATAAGTTAAGGAAGAGCACTTCTCATAGCCGGCCTTAGGCATAGGCCAACTAGGCGGTCGCCTAGGGCGCTGCTCTAGCAGGGGCACTTTTTCAGCGTTTATTTGGTGTAGGTAGACCAGGATGGGGGCACTGGGTGGTGTGGTGGGGGGCGCCGTGGAGCCCTTTTGCCTAGGGCACCAGTTGACCTAAGGCCGCTCTTCTCCATCAAACAAATGAGTTTCCTGCAGAATGGATGAGATAAAAATAAAACATAAAACCAGAGTTACTGCATGCAATCCAATGGCAGTATGAAATATTACAAGCCTGCACAACAGCAATGGAATGGTATATGGTAGATGGTAGATGAATAACATTTTAAATGTAGTTTGGGGGAAGAGTAAGACCCACTCTTCTTATAAAAAGCTATAGCTGGGTGAATGAGTGTAATATTGCTATAAATAGGCCAAAATGAAAAAATGGTAGAAGCACCTGATAGCATAAGTTCAAATTGTCTTTATAATCGAACAAGAGTAATGAGGCTCTTATTTATCACAAATAGGAATATCCACCTTGGGCTGGAACAGTGTGTTGAGGCTTACAACTCTCCAGCTGCAACTAACTAAAATTTAAAGTGGCAAAATTGAAGAAATCTGAACTATTGGCAGAGATGTTGATAGCAAGCTGCACTAGAATGATATATGGTACACAAATAATATTGATGGTAAGGGTAGGGTCCTAAACGCTTAGGACCAAAATCTGTTTAAGCAAGTAAGTTGTTGAATTACCTGGTGCTCTACATCAGAACAGACAGCAAGCTAGGCAATGTAACAAAGTACAGGTACCTCTCAGAATTTAGAAGAACTGCTATAATGAATTTGGAGATTAAATGAATAATGAGTATTCACTATGGTGATGGTTGGAAAAAGGGAAGCATCGGCAAAGACAAAGGAGAGTAATTGTGTACTACACCATAAAGCAGCAGTAAAGAATCTGCACCATGGGTTATGTGAGACATCTGCAGACTAAGGAGACAATGGAATGGAGTACATGACTAGTAATGATGATTAACTAAGAACCTAACTCTTAAGTTGTGTGAAAAACAGATGTAGCTCCTGGTGCACTTGGTCATATGAAAGATCAGATTAATAGGAAATTCTAAGCACTGAAAAAAACAATGGTGTGGCAAGAACATTTTCGGCACTAGTTTAAAAATGCAACGTAAATGTATTGTCTGAAGAGATGCTTAGGATGTTGTGATATACACAACTTTCTTGGAATGGTTAAGTGTTTGTATTATTGCTAAGAATGAATTTTGATTTATTGGTATTTTTTGATGGTGATTAGGCACTCTACTGCAGTAGTAAATTTTGCAAATATAGTTATCATATGCAAAGTTGTTTGCATTTTTAATGTTTATAACAGATGATTTAGTCATGGCAATCAATGATCTCTCACCAAAATGTTAGCTTAGAAACGAAGAATGGTTGTAAAGTCAGTGCTGACAACAAGCAAGTCTATTTATTTGAGAAGGGACATCCTGGAATGCAATAATATTTTCTCAAAGGGACTGTTCACAAAACATAAGACTGTTGTAAATTTGGATCTGTCAGGAAACAGAAAAAGCTGAAAAGGGAACACTGCTAGTCCTAGCCAAAAAAAGTCAGCAATGACAGCCAGAACAGTAAAAGATCTGGAGAGATAAACAGGCAATCCAAAAGTCAAAGAAGTATGCAACTGTACCTATAACTGTACAAAAGGACAAAAGACAAATGAACCGACAGACAGTCTTAAAAGCTATGTGGAAAGATAGGACTAGAAATAAACTACAGATAATGAATGCTGTTGCTCTGCATTCAAAGAACAGAGATGATTATGAAATTCTGTACAAAATGTCTGCATTATGCAGATAACGTTAGTTCACAAAGAAAATAAATCAACTCCGTAGAGATGGCTCACTCAAAAAGAAAGTAAAGAATGATAGTCCCATGCCAGAATTCTTTGAAGAGTAAAAATTAAGTTAGTAAATGTAGATTAAGTCTTATAACATTAAGTGAGTAAAACAAAACAACTGAACAGTTTATGTGGGCAGACATGATTTCACATCATAGGTGTCAGAGAACAGAAGAAACAAAAAAATACCTGAATGTCAATTTAATGTGAGTGTAAGTGAGAATCATTGATCATTTCTGAGAAAAAGACCTAATAAGCCTCTGGAAAACAATCAAAGAAACTTGTACATGAATGGCAGTTTAGTACAGTGGGTTAAGGTTATGGACTGCTAAGAAACCTCATTTTGTATTATTGGTTTTGATTCAAGCTCAGCCTCCAAACGGTTTGACCAGAACAGTTCTCAGGTCACTCCTGTAAACAGGCAATTGTGTCTTTTGAGGTTCTCCAGTTAAAACATCAATATTTTAAATATATAATTAAAAGAAAAGACATTGAGACAAATCTATTATTTTTTTTTTCTGACTGGAAAATCAAAGTAGAAAGTGAAAACCAAGATGTGAACAAAGCAGGACACTTTTGGCAGTCACTTTAGGCAGTGTTCTGTACTGACATTGGGAGGACAAAGAATACTAAGGGTTTTACCAAAATATGCTTACCTTAACAAATGTATGAAGTAAAGTGATACAATATTCAGTATTGACTGTAGTCTTTCTAATGTATTTGCAACTGTTCACTTAGAATATCCATAAGTAAGGATGATCCAATGTCCTATAAGTGGGTTGGTTCATGAAAATGGGGAGATGGCATGAAAACAGATTTGCAAACGATGAATGAATGTTTTAAACTATTTTATTATTGTTATTTTCCAATACAAGAAAAAAAAACATGTTGTTATCCACAAACTTCATCTAGTAGTCATCCAAACACGGTCATTTTCCTTATAGAGAGAAATAGCATGACTATATCCCAGGTAATTTGAATTTATCAGCAGTTCGTTCCAGAACACGTTGAAGTACTGAGAGGGGCAGGAATGCAGGGACTAATGGCACTAGCCTCTTTCTCAGTGGGGAGGGGTGTAACGCATCTTGGGGAGACACTCTTTTCATGATTTCACTGGTGAAGACCAGAGAAATATGTGAAAGCTCTTATTTCCAAAGAAGTATGTATGAGGTCTTGTTCTGGAGGAGGGATATTTGCAGCCTTAAACTGCTTACAGATGTGATCTGTCATTCAGTGCCATGACCCATCCTTCACATAAACACGTACTGAACATGTAATGGAATTTAAAGCTTAAACAGCAATTCCATTCCACTAGGAATGATGATACAATTCATGGCCATCAACTGTCACCCCATTGGGAACAAACTGGTCATCACACAAGTTCACTAATGATGCTAGATTGGATAGTCTGTCCTTCATTTTGACATTATACTCTTGCTTCTACAAAAGCCTCTCCCTCAATTGGACAATGGCAATGTTGAAAAAAAAACTTTCCTGTAAGTTCTTTCCCTTCTACTACTGTGTTCTGTGTCTATTATTCAAACAAAAAATGTTAATCTCATTATTGCTGTTTGATGTATAAATTCTGGCAATGTTCTACCTTTGTTCTCTGATCCTACCATAACCCCCAACCTCTTAGAGCAAGAAATCTGGGGAGAGGGCAAAGACTTAAAAATAGGAGACACTTTTTAAATATTGTCTTACAAACTTAGAAAGCAGAGAGAATAATATAATTAGCGTTAGCATTAGCTTTTTTCAAGGCTATGAAGTCTGAAACTCAAACATCTGTCATTATTTTCTGACTTCACTCCTCAATGATTTTCCAATGATTTGTTAGAAAACCAAATTTTTAATAGTGACAGGTTAAAAATCAGAGGCAAAAATCTGGACAATTTAGAAAAATCTGAACAGTTGAGAGGTATGAATTCTACCCATCCATATAGCACTCCTCTTTGCTGGTCCTTATCTCTTTAATAGTTACTTGTATTTCTTTTTTTCTGAAAAGGATTGTGACTCCCCTCCTGTTCTATCTAGCCTTATGACAGAATTCCACCTTTGAGAAATCTTTAGATAGTAATTTCTTTCTATCCCTAAAGTTTAAGTTAGTTGTCTATAATAAAGTTATGTCACCTTCAATATGTGATTACCTGTGGATATTTTCTTCCTCTTAAATGGGTGATTCTAGCCTGCTATACTCCAAATAAATGTTCCTTAACTATTCATGTCAATTGATCAAGACTTTTTTACCACAGCAATTAAATCAGAAGCATAAAAGCAAAATTCAAAAAATCAAAAATGTAAGCAATCCACTGAACCCATTACACACACACACACACACACACACACACACACACACACACACACACACACACACACACACACACACACACACACACACACACACACACACACACACACACACACACACACACACACACGCAAGCATGCACGCACACACACACACACACACACACACACACACACACACACACACACACACACACACACACACACATAGTGGCTCCTGCATAAATATTTCTGATTTAATTTACTTTGGAAAAATATTCAATCAGCTGTCATCAACCCCTCTCCAAACCATTTTCTCTGTCCTATTGCCTCCTACAGCTACCTGTCCTGTAATGAGTCTGAAAAAAAGCTTAAACTTGATTGTTTTCTTGAACTGTGCCTATGCCTGAATGCATCCAGCAAAGAAAAACATGAGGTGATTGGCACCTGATATCATATCTCACTGAAGCATAGAAATAGTTATTTTAAATAATCCCATCTTTTACCAGAATACAAATTCCCTTCCATCTTCTGTGACATATACAAAATAAACACTGTCCTTTCCACAACAATAAATATGCCCTGCCATTCCTATAACTGGTAACTCTTACACTACAGCTTCCCTCATTGGAAAAAAGAGTTCAGTATAAACTGTGATGTGATGGAGCACTCTCAACTGAAGAACTATCTTGGTAGATGCCTGATGGAATAAAAAATAGAAAATGGAATAGAAAAATGTGAGCATATGCAAACCCTATGTATCACATAACTTACTCAAAAAGTCAATGAAATGCAACATGTTCCTAAGAAAAATGCTGCATAATAGCTCAGCATACACTGAATGTCCAAACTGAGAGATGATAAATCAACAAGCAAAGGAGAGTAATTTTGCTAGAATTGAACTCATCCTTAAGTCTTGGAGAGTACCCTCACAAGATGGACCCCATTATTTCATAAAATCTCACTAAGGCAACAATAATATATAGACTGTATTTTATATAGCATATATCATAGATAGAAGTAGGTCAAAAAATAAAAAAAGAATAGCTGGGTGCACAAGACCCAGAATAAAAAAAAGTGCCCAATCCTGGTAGGCTCACTGGTGCCAGGACTTGACTTGAAAAAAATGACAGTGTGGAATTTTCAAGACATGGAAACATTCCTACAATGAGGATAGGCCAGGCTGAGGGGAGGATGCCCCCCCCCCTGTTGTATAAAGAAGAAGTAGTCCACAAAAATCGCAAAAACTGATAGGACAAAAAGGATCCATAAAGATGATAGAGTACACTACTGAGAATAAGAAATAAATTATGTATCGTTACTATTATGCAAGAAGCCCAGAATTTCCAGACAAAAGATATGCAAAAAGATTAAGAAAGAAATGAGAGGAAAGAAAAATACTTGAACAAGAAAAATTGTCAGAAGCTTCAAATAAAAATTTGTGTTCATTAATACAACAGATTTATTAAAAACCTTATGTAGACCAAGAAACCTTGGGCTGTTTGGAAAAAGAATAGACTGAGAAAATGCAAAAAATATAATGAACACAATCTAGAGATTTTTGAAAGGTATAAAAAAGAAATATGAACATGGGGAAAAACAGAGATCTAATATGGTACAATATTTATGCAAATGAGAAAGCCAAATTAACGAATACATAAAAGCAGCCCCAAAGGTATTCAAAGTGAAATACAGGCAAAGGCATCCAGATATGGAAAATTTCACAATACAAAAAATAAGATCACAAAGAGGAAACAGAAGATCACTAAAGCAGGAGTTGAAAAATAGAAGCTGAAGTTATAGAATACCTGCAAAGTGAAGGATTCAGTGTATAAAGTTTAACACAGGGTTATAGCACAGCATGATGTTATAATGAGTCACCCAAGTAAGGAGAAACAGGATGAGCAGGATACATCTGAAGAAGAAATATGGAAATGGGGAAGAAAAAAAAGATTTAATATGGTGCAGTATTTATGCAAAGGAGAAAGCAAAACAAATCGATACAAAAAGAGCAGCACCACAGATATTTGAAGAAAAATATAGGCAAAGACATTCGGATAGGTAAAATTTTACAATACAAAAAAAAAACAACTAAGGAAACGGAGCAAAAGTAGAAAAGATTAGTTATGGGGAAGTTAAAGAAATAGAAACTAAGGTAATGGAGTACCTGTGAAGTGAAGAATTCCATGTGGAATGCATGACTTTCTGTAGTCTATTTCTTTCATTGAACTTAATTTGTCTGTCCATTGCTATTAAATCAAGCAACTCTTCTCTTACATCATTTTCTTTTAAGTTGAGGGCACATTCTTTGTTCTCCATTTCCTGTGGGTATTCTACAGAAAGTTCCAGAGGAACTTCCTATGGCACCAAGTGGAGATGCCACAAAAGTACCTCACAAAGAGGATTCTAGGTCTTAAACACTTGTCCTATTACAGCAGGATAGTGCAATGGATCCCAAAATTAAGGAGAAACTAGTGGAGTGTGAAACATCTTATCAGTTGCCATATGAAGATACTTTGGAGCCTTGCACAGGGAACCAGTACAAAAGTTCAGTTGGAGTTGCACAGCAAGGGAAGGAACATGAAACTGTGGCAACTCTGACACAATCAATGTTGCAGAGTGATACATCAGTGAATTCACACATGAAATAGCAATGGATGACACAGGTAGACTTCTTTGAGACAGTCACCAGAGCTGTGGATGAAGGCAAGGTAGTTCACACAGCCTACCTTGATCTGGCCAAAGCCTTTGATACTACTCCCCACTCAGGAATCATAGAAAAACTCAGTAAGCTAGGCATCAACCCCTATATCACTAGGTGGTTTGCAAAGTGGCTCACAGATAGAACCCACACTGGGAAAATAGCTGAGTCCAAGTCAGACTGCTGACCAGTCATGAGCGGAGTCCCACAGGGTTCAGTCCTGGATCCTCTCCTGTTTGGAATCTACTTCTCTGAAGTCCAGGCCAACACGAAGGGAATCTGGCTGACAAAGTTCACAGATGATTGCAAGTTGGGAGCTATTATTACCTCCCCAAGTGATGTTAGCATCCTACAGAAAGGCCTCACTGAGACCAACGACTGGTGTCAAAACCATGACCTTAAGTGCAATGCCAAAAAATGTGTCATCATTCCCTTTGGGAAAAACCCAGTTCCCATGAATTACCACATTGATCGTAGTCTAGCGAACACAGAAGGCATTATAAGAGAACTGGGAACACAGGTTGACAGCAACATCTCTTTCGACCACCACATTGCCACTGTGGTCAGAAAGTCCTACTATGTGGCACATCTCATTACTAAGGGTTTTGCATCCAGGAAGAAAGAGGTCATTGTCTCCCTCTACTCTTCCGTTAATAGGCCAATCATCGAATACAATGCCCCATTTGGCATGTACCTCACTAGGCACCTGCAACAACTGGAGATGCCACAAAAGTACCTCACAAAGAGGATTCTAGGCCTTAAACACTTGTCCTATATGGACAGACTCAAAAAACTCCAACTATTATCTGTCTCATATCTCCTATTTAGAGGCAATCTCTGGTTGACTTACAAAGCCATGTCTGACCCAGCTCTGTTAGAAATGCTACATCTAAAGAAATCCCAATCTCTCTGCACCATACACTCCAGAGACCTCAACCTCATTACCACAATCAAAAGAACATGCTGGATGGACAGGTTCATAACCCAGAGAATGCCCATGCTATGGAATAGACTTCCCATACATGTCAAACAGATCACCTCACTGGCCCTCTTCAAGAGAACTCTTGATGAGTGGATGGGAAGTAGAAAATTCACCTCGGGGATCACTCCAGTGGCTCTACTTGACAGAGGCACTGGGAACTGTCACGTTGCACAATGCCAGGGTAATTCTATGGGCTAGACTTGTAAAGGCTCCAGGGCCATTAGCCTAGTACACACCTATGAACCTATGAACTTATAAGACAATATGCCATAGGAAGATCCTCTAGAACTTTCTGTAGAATACCCTCAGGAAATGGAGAACAAAGAATGTGCCCTCAACTTAAAAGAAAATGATCTAAGAGAAGAGTTGCTTGATTTAATAGCAATGGACAGACAAATTAAGATCAATGAAAGAAATAGACTACAGAAAGTCAATAAAACCACTAAAGTTAAAAGTTTGACAAAACAAATTAACACAGTAATTATGACTGTTTATAGAGATTCATGCAATATAACAGACATAAATAGGATATATCACTATGCAGTTAAATTAATAACAGATAAAGTCTTGTCACAAAAACACACACAGGGCAATAAGGGAAAGGAAGTGGGGAAATCAAATATGAGCATGGAAGTATCAAATAGAGAAAACCGTAAAGCAATTAAAACAAGAAGTGTCACTGTTAGAAGACTACAGAAGAGGTAACAGATCGACATAAATACTCAGAGAGATAGACGTGATGAAAGTAATGCACAGTATCAGAACAGATCAAGGTCTATTGTGCACTATCATAAATAATAAACTATTGTGCACTATCATAAATAATAAACTAAAACTTTCAGCACAGACAGAAAAACTTAGAATATATATAGATAAATATAAAGGAAAAGTATAAAATAAGCAATTTACTGATGCCCTCCCAAAAAATAGAGAGAATTTGAAAACAAGGCAAAGGGAATTAAATGATGCCAAAAAAAGAAGAAACAGATACATTTTGGAGAAATATCTATGAGGATCCTGTGGAACACAAAGATGCTGAATGGATAGAGTAAAAATAATGAAAGAATAAGAAGGTCAAATGTACAAGATATGAAATGGGATGAAGTAATGGCCAGAGAGATCGAAACAAAGTTAAGAAATGCTCCTAATTGGAAAACCCCAGACCCAGGTGCAGTACATGACTTGCTAAATGTATTAGCAACATTACATGAAGATTTAGCCATGAGTAAAACCAATTTACATACCCACCCCCAAACAGACACCAACTTGGTTAACAAAAGGAAAAACAATACTTCTTCTTATGAGCAAACCTGCAAGCTATCCTTAAACTTATAGACCAATAACTTGCCTTCCGATTACGTATGAACTATACACTGGAATTAATGCCTACATCGCTTATAGTCATTTAGAAGAAAACTCAATCATGGCAATAGAACAAAAGGATATCAAAAGAAAGTAATATTGAACAAAGGATCATTTGTTTTTAAATAAAGTCATAATGGAGAACTACAAAAACAGGGAAAAAATCTAAGTATGGCATGGACAGACTATAAAAAAAACATTTGGCTGTATTCCACATTCATGGATAAGAAATTGTTTAAAAATGAATAAGAGAAACCCTAAACTGATAGATTACATTACAGTGACCATAAAACTGTGGCAATTGTGACAAACTACTTTGCAGTTAAGCCATTATAAAGGACAAATTATTATTCCAGGGATAAAAATTAAAAGGGAGATATTCCAGTATGACTCTTTGTCATCACTGCTCTTTTGTCTTGCCCTTAGTCCATTAAGCTGTCTACTTAACATATTAGGTCATGGCTACAATTTGGCTCCCAGAAAACAACAAAGTGTAAACACTTCTCATCTTCTTTTTGTGGATGGTTTAAAACTGTATAACTGTATAGTTCATCAGATGAGGAACTGAAAGCATAACTGCAAGTGGTCAAAACATTTTCAGGTGATATAAGAATGTTATTTGGTCCTGATAAATGTACAAAAGCAACCTATAAAGTAGGAAAGTTGCAGCACCAAGAAAGCATGAGCTTGGGACAGGAATGTGATAAAAAATAATCTGAACAAGAAGGAATCTATAAATATTTGGGAATTGATAAAGCATCAACAATAAAACATGAACAAATGTGAATAAAACTTAGTAAGGAATATTTTAGAAGACTAAAATTAATACTGAAAACCAAAAGATGAAAGGATAATCTTAGCAGCCCAGGATACTGGACTACATAAATGTAGGTTTACAAAACACATTGAAAATGTAGGAAAAACAGACAAATGTAGGTTTTGTAAGACAACATTGGAAGCAGCTGCATATGTTGTTGCTAGTTGTGATATACTATTGGCAGAAGGACAGTATACTCAAATGCATAATAATGTGGCAAGACTGTTGCATTGGGGATTGTGCAAACATTATAATATTGAAGTTTATACCACATGGAATCACCCATTACCAACAGTTCAAAAAATAGACACTAGAAAAACAGATATATATCACTAGGTGGTTTGCAAACTGGCTCACAGATAGAACCCACACTGGGAAAGTAGCTGAGTCCAAGTCAGACTGCTGACCAGTCATGAGCGGAGTCCCACAGGGTTCAGTCCTGGAACCTCTCCTATTTGGAATCTACTTCTCTGAAGTCCAGGCCAACACGAAGGGAATCTGGCTGACAAAGTTCACAGATGATTGCAAGTTGGGAGCTATTATTACCTCCCCAAGTGATGTTAACATCCTACAGAAAGGCCTCACTGAGACCAACAACTGGTGTCAAAACCATGCCCTTAAGCGCAATGCCAAAAAATGTGTCGTCATTCCCTTTGGGAAAAACCCAGTTCCCATGAATTACCACATTGATCGTAGTCTAGTGAACACAGAAGACGTTATATGAGAACTGGGAACACAGGTTCATGAAAAGAAGACAAAAGTAGCATTGGTCACTGAAATTGCTACACCCAGTGACTACAGTATCTTATGTATAAAGAGACACAAAGTCATATAATATCAAGATTTGTAGGCAGAAATGAGGGCAGTGTTGAAGAAGAATACCCAAACATTTCCAATAATATCAGAAGCAACAGGACTTATAAAAAAATTTACAACAGCACTTAGATATGTTACCACTACATGTAACTCCATTTGAATTGCAGAAGGAGTCAATGCTGGGCACATTGTGGATACTGCAAAGAGTACTTCTGGCAAGCATCAAAGATTGAAACAATACTAATTTCATGAACTTTAATCATACTTTGACTTAGGAATGGGGTCCATTTCTGCCATTGTATTAGCAACCAAAATACCAGAAAACAAAATACTTGGAGAAATAAAAAAAAGAGGGAAAGGGGTCCAAATGGAGAGATGATTTGGGGTTTAAATTGTGAGATGATGGGGTCCAAATGGAGAGATGATAAAATCAGCAAGCAAAGGAGAGTAGTATTACTGGAATTTAATTCATCCTCAAGTCTTGGGCAGTACCTTTATGAGGTGGATCCTATTTTTACAAAATCTCAACAAGACAACACTGATATATAAACTGTATTTTATATAGCATTTATTAAGGACAGAAGTGGGTTCAAAAATAAAAAAGCCAGCTGGGTGCACAAGTCCCAGGATAAAAAAGTGCCAAATCCTGGTAGGAGGACTGGAGCCAGGACTGGAAAAATGACAGTCTATAATCCTGAAGACATGGCAACATTCCTACAATGGGTTTAGGTCAGGCTCAGGGGGAAGTTGGACTCCCTGTTGTAGATGGAAGTAGTAGTCCACAAAAAAAATACACAAAAACTGGCAGGCCAAAAAAGTGCCTAAATATAATAGAGTGGACTATTGAGGATACAAAATAAATATGTGCTGTTGCTATTATGCAAAAATCCCGGAGTTTCCAGATATAATATATGCAAACATATTAAGAGGGAAATTAGAGGAAAGAAAAATTCTTGCACAAGAAAAACTGTCAAAACCTTCAGATGCAAACGTATGTTCAGTAATACAACAGATTCATGAAAAACATAATATACACCAAAAACCTTGAACCATTGCAAAAAAGAAGCAACTGAGGAAGTGTGAAAATATGAAGAACAATATCTAGAGATTTTTGAAAGGTATAAAAAAGAAACAAGGACAAGGTAAAGAAAGAGAAGTCTGAAATGGTGCAGTATTTATGCAAAGGAGAGAGGCAAACTAATCAAAATAAAAACAACAGTTCCAAAGATATTTGAAGAGAAATATAGGCAGAAGCACCAAGATATGGACAATTTCACAATACAAAAAATAAGATCACAAAGAGAGAATGTAGAACAAAAGATTAGTAAAACAGAAGTTAAACAAATTGAAGCTGACATTATGGAATACCTGCAAAGTGAAGGATTTAGTGTAGAAAGTCTAACACAGGTTATGTCACAACATGATAGAGCAATGAGTCGCCAACGTCCAGAGAAACAGGAGGAGAGGGAGACATCCGAAGGCAAAATATGGTCATGGAGGAAAAAAGAGATTTAATATGGTGCTATTGTTATGCAAAGGAGAAGGCAAAACTAATCAATAATAAGAAGTGCCAAAGATATTTGAAGAGAAATACATGCAAAGGCATCCAGCTATGGACAATTTTGCAATACAAAAAGAAGAAGACAAAAGGGGAAAGCAGAAAGGAGGATTAGTAATGAATACATTAAAGAAATAGAAACTGAAGTTATGCTGCGAAGTGAAGCATTTAGTGTAGAAAATCCAACTCTGGTAGCATGATAGAATGAGTCCTCAAATTAAGGAGAAGCCAGTGGAACAGTAAGCATCTGATCAGCCGCCACATGAAGATTTATTATTTATTTATTTATTTTACATTTGTTGACCGGGATAGTCCGACTGGATACATGTCCATTTTCAGCGGAGGCCCGGGGAGAAAAGCTCCACATTAACAGTAAGTAATTACATGTTCATAGAATACAAATTAGTCTCAGGCACAGACTACAACATACATTTTCTCTTACTAGTCTGACCAAGAAGGATTACTTATAGCCAGTGTTATCGGGCACAGACTACAACATACATTTTCTCTTACTAGTCTGACCAAGAAGGATTGCTTATAGCCAGTGTTAAAAACGGGGGGGGGGGGTAGGAGGGGTATAAAGAGAGAGAGGAAATTTAGGTTTAAAAGGTTAGACCTAAAAAAAGAAGATGTTCACTAGCTAAGGGAGAGTTAATCCGGGCTAGCACACTGGCAGAGCCAATGAGATTTGAGATGGTGATTTAATCTTTTTTGAATAGGTTTAGTGAGGAAATGTTGGTGAGACTGGAGGAGGGAGTTCCATTTTTTCCAATGGCATTGGCAAAGAGTCGTCACCCCTCCATTATTGGATTTGACTGTTTGAGCTAGGAGCTTGTTTGAGGAGCGTAAACTATTGAGATTGTTGTAAGGTGTAATCAACTTTGTCAGTGCAGGAGTTTTGTCAGGTTGTTTCAGAATTTTAAAAGCCAGGATTAGTTGGCTCTGCTGGAGAAGGTTTGGGAATTCAATCCAACCCAGGTTTTGTAGGTTCGTACAGTGATGGGTTCTATAAGGCATCCCTGTTGCAAATCTGGCTATATGATTATAACAAGATGATAGTTTGTTAAGGTCAGATATATTAAGATTCGTAAGAATAGCTGAGGCATACAGGAGGGTAGAACATTCAGTTGAAGGTGCACAGCAAGGGAAGGAGCAAGAAACAGTGGCAACTCTGACACAATCAATATTGTGGAGTAATAGGCCAGTGAATTCCCATATGAAAGAGCAATGGATGTCACATGATGAAGCTAAAGAGAATATATTACAGGAAGATTTTCTGACACTTTCTGTAGAATGCCCACAGGAAAAAAAGAGCAAAGAATATGCCCTTAGTTTAGACGAAAATGATCTAAGGGAAGAGTTGCTTGATTTAATAGAGATGAATAGACATATAAAGATCAATGAAAGAAATAGTTTACAGAAAGTCAATAAGTCACAAAATGCTTGGAATTGTAATAAAACACATGAACACAGTAATCAAGCTATGTACAGAAATCCACGTAATATAACAGGATATATTACTGTACAGCTACATTAATTGCAGATAAAGTATTGCCACAAAAGCACAGGGCAATAAGGGAAGGGGAGAAATCAAGTATCGTCATGGAAGCATTGAGCAGAGAAAACAAAACAATTAAGACAAGAAGTGTCACTGTTAGAATTGTACAGAAGAGGGCAAATAGCAACACAAATACTTAAAAAGAAATACATAATAAAAGCAGCATGCAGTATTAGAACAGACCAGGAGTTATCATACACTATTGCAATTAATAAACTAAAGATATCAGTTCAGGCATAAAAAACTATGCAGGGAAATATAAAGGGAAAGTACAGAATCAGCAATTCAATGATGACCCCAAACAGTTGTATGGATAATTGGGAAAATGCATCAAAAAGAAGAAATAGACAGATTTTGTAGAAATATAAATGAAGACACTGTGTAACATAACAAAGGTGATGAATGGATAGATGAAGTAAAAAGAAATGGTAAGAAGTTCAAACGTACATGACATGAAATCAGATGAAGTAATGGCCAGAGAAATTGAAACAAAATAAGAAAAGCTCCTAAATAGAAGACTCCAGTCCAAGATGCAGTACCTAACTTCTGGTTAAAGAATTAAGATCTTTGCATGAAAATTTAGCCCGAGTAAGAATTATATATATGCACATCTTGAAGATACACCGACCTGTTTGTCAGCATGAAAAACGATAGCCTTTTTTAGAATGAATCTACAAGCTATCCTAAAAATTATAGACAAATAACGTACCTTCTGATGATGCATAAACTATATACTGGAATTGATGCCAGTAGAGTTTGTAGTTATTTAGAAGAAAATGCAATAGCATGTTGTTGGAGAATAGGTGTTATGAAGAAATCATCAAAGACCAAATTCAAAGTTGTTTTGTGAACATTGATAGTACACTCTTTGAATTATTTTGTTCATAGGCTTATAGGTTCATAGGTAGGTACTAGGCTATCGGCCCTGGGGCCTATATAAGCCTAGTCTAAAAGGTTCCCTGGCTTTTGCCACCCAAGAAAATTATTTTCCTGTGCCCCTGTCAAGCAGTGCTGCAGAAGTGATCCCCAGGGGGAATTTTCTATTTCCCATCCAGTCGTCAAGATTTTTCTTATAGAGGGCCAGTGAGGAGCTTTGCTTGACATAAATGGGTAGTTTGTTCCAGAGTATGGGAAGTCTCTGGGACAGGAATCTATCCCTCCAGCATGTTCTGCTTATTGTGGTGACAAGGTTTAGGTCCTTGGAGCGTGTGGTTCAGTGAGATTGGGATTTCTTTATGTGTACCTCACAAAGACGATTACTGGCCTCAAACAGATGCCCTACGCAGACTGTCTCAAAAAACTCCAGCTTTACTCTGTCACATATCGCCTACTCAGAGGCGATCTCTGCCTAACATACAAAGCTATGTCAAACCCAGAGCTGTTAGACATGCTCCACGTAAAGGAATCCCAATCCCTCCGAGCTACACGCTCTAGGGACCTAAACCTTGTCACCACAATAAACAGAACATGCTGGAGGGATAGATTCCTGTCCCAGAGACTTCCCATACTCTGGAACAAACTACCGATCTATATCAAACAAAGCTCCTCATTAGCACTCTTCAAGAAAAATCTTGATGATTGGATGGGAGATAGGAAATTCACCCCGGGGATCACTTCTGTGGCTTTGCTTGACAAGGGCACAGGAAAATAATTTTCTTGGGTGGCAAAAGCCAGGGTGCCATTTGGCTAGGCTTATATAGGCCCTAGGGCCAATAGCCTAGTACCTACCTATGAACCTAGGAACCTATGTAGCATGTCCAACAGCTCTGGGTTTGACATAGCTTTGTGTGTTAGGCAGAGATCGCCTATGAGTAGGCGATATATGATGGAGTAGAGCTGGAGTTTTTTTAGATGGTCTGAGTATGGCATCTGTTTGAGGCCAGTAATCCTCTTTGTGATGTATTTCTGTGGCCTTTCCAATTGTTGCAGGTGCCTTGTGAGATACATGCCAAATGGGGCAATGTACTCTATAATGGGTCTGATGAGGGATGAGTAGAGAGGAACAATAACCTCCTTTTTTTCTAGAGGAGAACCCTTTTGTGATGATGTGTGCTACTTAAAAGGATTTCCTGACTACTGTGGCGATGTGGTTATCAAAGGAGAGACTACTGTCCACCTGTGTCTTGAGGTCTCTTATCACACTTTCAGTGTTTAGTGAGCTACTGCTTATGTGGTAGTTCATGGGTACTAAGTTTTTCCCAAAAGGGATGACAGTGCACTTCTTGGCATTGAGATTGAGGCCATGACTTTGACACCAAGCATCTGTCTCTGTGAGGTCCTTTTGTAGAATGTCTACATCATTAGTTGATTCTATTATGGCTTCCAGTTTGCAGTTATCTGTGAACTTTGTTAGCCAAAGACATTCTGTGTTGGCCTGCACTTCAGAGAAGTAGATGCCTAACAGGAGTGGACCCAGGACTGAACCTTGTGGTACTCCACTCGTCACTGGTCTGAAGTCGGACTTGGAATCAGCTACTTTTACTGTGTGGGTTCTGTCAGTGAGACAGTTGGCCACCCATCTTGTGACATAGGGATTTATGCCCAGTTTAGTGAGTTTATCTATAATTTGAGAGTAGGAGATGGTATCGAAAGTCATGGCGAGGTCAACATAGGCTATGTGCACTTCCTTGCCCTCGTCTACAGCTGTAGTGACCGCTTCAAAGAAGTCCGTCAGGTTTAGTAGACATGATCTACATTTTACAAACCTAAACTGAGTGGGGTCCAGGGTTTGGAGGTTACCTATGTCTTTGTTTATAAGCTCCAAGATGATATGTTCCATGGCCTTGCAGACCAGCTCATCAGGCTAATTGTGTGATAGTTTCCGGGGTCTGTGGTGGCACCCTCTTTGTGGAGTGGGATAACCATCGCTGTGTGCCATTCAGTAGGTACATAGCCTGAGGTGAGGCTCAGATTGAACATGGTGCTTAGGTGGGGTGCCAGTTCATTCTATAGTTCATGCAGTACGCAGCCTGGGATGTTGTCTGGTCCCATGGATGCTGTGTTCTTCACTTTGAGAGTGCAGTCTTTACTTGTTCATCTGTGATTACAGGGGTTTTGCATTCTTCCGGTATTAAGATGGGCTCTTTGGAGGGTGAGAGGGGGTAAAGTTAGCACTGAACCTATCTGCCAGGATATTGGCAATATCAGTTGGTTTTGTATATTTAGTGCCATTGTGCTGTAGCTCAGAGCAGATCTGAGTGTTGTCACTGAGATTCTTGACATAGCTGTAGAATGCTTTGTGGTTGTCTTTGGAATCAGTGGTGACTGTATTTTCATAACTGGCTTTGGAGGATTTTATGAGGGATCTCAGCTTCTTGCTGAGGCTGACCAGGGAATTCCTTCAATCTTGGGATTTTACTTTTTTTTGCAACAGCTTCTTCCTTTTGTTGTAGAGTTTGTTTATAGCTGGGGACTACCAGATTGGCTTCCTTTTTTTGGAGGATAGCTTTTTGGTTCTGTTGGGTATGGCACGATCCATGCACTCGTGTATGTGCTTATACAGTGCATTTGTGTAAGATTCAGCAGTCGTACCTCTATTTTCTGTCTGCATGGGTGTTGTGAAGTTTGTCAGGGTGATTTGGACCAAGAGTTGTACACCTTCATGCAAGTCAAACTACCAAAAATGGTAATACTTTTTAGGATTCTGAAGGTGCATAAAGACTGGAAGAAACCTCCCTTTAGATCAGTAGAGGCTGCAGACCACTACAAGACTGTAGCTATTTCTATATTTTTAGATTACGTACTTAATTCTGTTGTACAATAAATTGAATGCTACCTTAGAGACTCTTGGCACCTGCTTGAATTACTTCAGGAATTTCAAAGGATTTAAGAAGGATGTGTTTTTGCTTCACTTGATATTGTTTCCTTGTATACTTGTATCAATCAAGATAGTGACATTGATTCTGTAAGGGAATATTTATCATGTTCCACAAACTTCAGTAATAGTTTAATCAACACGATCTGCACTCTTCTTGGCATTGTATTGAATAACAGCTTCTTTTTTTTTAATCTGGGAAATTGCTTAAACAAAAAACAGGGGTAGTGATGAGGACCATGGTAGACCTTATCTTTGCAAACTTAGTTATGGCACTTGAGGGCAGAAACAGTTAAAATCTCACCCTTTGTTTTTGAATATCTTGTTTTATCATAGATATATCGATGACTTGTTTTTTATATGGAAGGGCTCATTGAAAGAATTTGATAATTTATTCCCCTTTGTGAACAATAGTACATCTTTCTTGAAATTCACTAAAAGGGCATTCAGAAGCACTATAAATTTCCTGGGCATTACCCTGGCTATGATTAAAGAGGACAATTCCATTAAAAGCAGTATTTACAGGAAAAACTTGTTTGTCATTCAATATCTATACAAACAAAGCCTTCACCCACAATACATGAAGAAAGGGGTTGTGAAGGGTCAATTAATTTGTTTGAGTAGTTTGACAAGTGATGATCTTTCCTTTTAAACTGAATCAATGACTTCATGGAGTTTTTTTCCTTGTCAGAGGATATGAATAGGACTGGCTGTCCAAGATCCAGCAAGAAGTTTCATTGCTTAGATCCACTACAGCTAAACCAATCCTTAGGAAGATCAAAAACAATTATTCATTGGCTGTAATATCAACACCTAGTAGTTCAAAACAGAACATGATTGGGTATAGAGGAACTTTTTCCCTTCCAATTACAATTGACTTGTCGATTACTAGAAACATTTAAAATGACAACTGAGAAATAATTTTAGGTAACTTTTACTTAACTTAGTCATTGGGACAGAACCCACTTTTTACCTATAAAAGAATCAACAATTTGAAATCATTGTTCGAACAAAGAAATTGCTCAAGACACACAAGGGATTGCACTGTAGGCATTTTTAAGTGTGGCTGATGTAAACAGTGCCACTTTATCAACAATGCTTCAAGAGTACATATCAATGCACAAAATATTACAATTTTTGGCAGGAACAGATATGACTGTCAAATACAAGGAGTTGTTTACCTTGTAACCTGTGAATTGTGTTCATGCTTTTATACTGGGAAGACTATTAAGAAGCTTAATCATAGAATTTATGAGCACATTTTTGCCATTAAACAAAAAGACATGAACAATGTATTAGCACAACACTCTATGGGATGCACTTCATTTAAGAAATTCAGTTTCTTTGCATTGGATGCCATCAGTATTATTGAGTTTACAAGGTATTACAAAGTGAAGCTTGAATGCTAGAAATCTGTTTGGCAAATTAAAATGAATGCTATTATATACCCAGAGCTGAATGATAGTATCAACATTAAGTACTTTTTGTTGGCACAAAAGCTGTAGAACATACAGCTCTGGGTATATATATGCCAAACGTATATTTTTGTATTTATATTTAGTTTTACCAAAAAAATATTATGAGATTTCTATTATTTTAAAGGGTTTTATAGGACTGGTCCAATTCTTGAATACACGTATTGCATTGGACATTCAGTTTGTCACGTGATTGCATTTATGTTTTTAAACCAGTAGTGTTTTCACACTATAGATTCTGATGAATTTCTGTTTAAAAGTTATTAAAGAATGAAAGTGTTTGATCTAACTACCTGGGCTCTTGACTTCTGATTATGTGTGATCAGAAACAACTGTCACTTTAGTGGAAAAAAAGTGTCTGTCACTACCTTTGTGTCAGTGTTCAGGGATTAGTCAGCAGTTTTGTAAGCTTGGTGACAATTTCTCCCCTCACAATGATGGTAAAACTGTCAGGAAAAATTGCAGCAGAAACCTAGTGCAAAATAATGCATTTTAAGAAAGGGAATATAGGTCCAGAATAATAGACAACAATAAGGTCAGGCTGAGTAGAAAATGACATAATGGTGCTCTTATCAAAATACAAAATGTAAGAACATTTCTTAGGATCATAGTATCATAGGAGATTATTAGACTATCAACCCTGAGGTCATTTTAAGCCTAGCAGTTTCAACCCAATGAAATACTATAGAGGTACTAGTCAATACCCAAGACTGCATTTAGTGATGACTGCCCATGTCCAGGATGAATTGGTAGCCTGTTCCAAAGACATGTCAGTTGCTGGGAGATGTCTGTCCCTCCAGCATGTCCTATTTAAGTCACAGGCCATATTTAAGTCCCTGGAATGGGTATCCCTAAACCCTTTTGATTTACAGATATGCATTAAGTTCATTAGATTTGGGTCTTGTGTTGCTCTGTAGGCATAAGTCTCCCTTAAGAAGTCTATATGATATGGAATATAGTGACAGGCAGGGAATTTAGTCAGTTCATGTAAGGCACATGCTCGAGGCCCTTGATCTTCAATGTTAGAAACTGCTGTGGTCTCTCTAATTGCTGTAGGTGCTTAGTACGGTACATACTGAATGGAGTGTTACTCTCAATTATGAGCTGGATAAGTGCCATGTATAGGGGGGTTATAACTTCTTTTGCTCTTGAGGGAATGTCTTTACTAATCAAGTGAGCTACACGGAAAGTTTTCCTTACAGTGGTAGACATGTGGTAGTCGATGTTAAGGTCATGGTCAACCTGTGATCTCAGGTCCCTTACCACTTCATGGGATACATAGTGTATTATTATTGACCTGATAGTATGAAGGGACATTTTTTGTGTCATAGGGAATGATGACACATTTCTTTCCATTCAGTTTGAGACCATGACTAATATACCAGTGGTTGGTCTATGTATGAGACCATCCTGGAGTATACTGACATAATTTGGGGATTTAATGATTGCACCTAATTTGCAGTCATCTACAAACTTGGTCAGCCATAACCCTTTATACTTGACCTGAACTTCTGAGAAGTATATACCAAACAGTAGGAGCCCCAGCACTGACCCCTGTTGCACCCCGCTGGTAATAGGTCTGCTGGTTGATGTGGAGTCACCCACTTTGATAGTGTGTTTCTGGTTAGTGAGCCAGTTGGCAACCCATCTTACAATGAAGGGGTTTACATTTAGTTTGCTAAGTTTGTCAGAAATGCCTGAATGTGGGAATGTGTCAAAAGCCTTTGCCAAGTCAAAACATGCTGTGTGCACAGATTTGCCCTCATCAGTGGCCTTTGTCACACTTTTGAAGAAATCCACCATATTTAACAGGCAGGATCTGCCATTCATGAAGTCGAATTGGGTAGGATCCAGGATTTGGAGGTCACCTATGTCTTTATTTATGAGGTCCATAATGATATGTTCCATGGCCTTCCAGGTGCGACTGGTCAGGCTTATGGGTCTGTAATTTCCTGAGTCTGTTGCTAGGCCACCTTTGTGGATGAAATAGCTGTAGCTGTTCTCCATTCCACAGAAACAAAGCCTGAGGTTAGGGTATGACTGAAAAGGGAACTTAGTCGTGATGCTCATTCATGTTTTAGTCTGTTTAGAAAACAGCCTGGGATGTCATCTGGTCCCATACAGGCCATGTTATTTGCTTTGGACAGGGCTTTGAGGACCTTCTCTTCAGATATGTAAGGTATGGGGATGTTTTGAGGGAGGGTTTGTTGTAAGTTAGGAGGGGATAAGGGAGTGAAATTTTCACCATACCTATCCGATAGCAAGTTCTCTATCTCTGTAGGGTCAGTGTGTGTGATACCGTTGGCCACCAGTTCTGCATATGCTTGGGTCCTACCCTTTTGGTTATGTACATAGCTGTAAAAGGCTTTATGGTTATCCTTGGAAGTACTTGCTAGGTTTCTCTCAAAGGAGCTCTTGGAGGATTTGACAAGTTGTCTTACCTGCCTGTTAAGACTGAGGAGGGTGCTTTTCCATTGCTGGGTCATTGTTTTTGTTTTCTTGGACAGCAACTTTTTGCATTTATTGTAGAGTTTGCTGATGCTGGAAGTCCGCCGTGGCTGCTTTATTTAACTTGAGGCTCTGGATTTGATTCTGTCTGATACAGCCAAATTTATACACATGCATGTAATTGTACAGGGCTTTAGTGCAAGCTACAGCATAGGTACTACTTTCAGCTTGGGGTGGGGCTTGGAATGCATTTATACCATCACCTAGGAGGGTGCAATTTGCCATGGTGAAGTTTTTTAGTTTGATTTCACCCTTTGTGAGTTCTGCTGTTAGTGAGAGTTCAAACGTAACTGATTTGTGGCCAGTTTTAAATAATGAGGGTCCAAGAGTTGCAGCAGTGCACCTGTTTGGCATGTTGGTGAGGACCAGATCTAGAATGTTCCTGTTGTCAGGGTATGGACAATTTGCTCCAGGCATACCTCTCAACTGTACTGAATTCCTTGGAGTTTACCAGTTTTGAGGGCAAAATAATGGGGTGCCACGAATTCCCGTGTGGCCCTTTCAATTCCCCATTTCTTTTATTGCATTTATTTACAATTTTAAAGAATGGCTCTTGTCATCACACACAGGGCGTGCGTGATAACATCATCTTCATGTGGGAGTCACAGTCTCTGAAACACGATAGATTTCAAAGAAAAAAAAAATTCAGTTGTTTACAGTTACAGTGCAGCCCGACCATCCATGTGGTAATCCAATATTGAAATCAGTTGTAACAGTGGAGTGTGGATGTCCACTCAAGAGCGACAAACTGTGTGGGTGCCTTTAGAGAAGCAGCATAAGGAAGAACTCAACAGAAGAATAATATTAAGGGCAATAATCTGGAGGTTTATGAATCGCACAACTGAGTGAAGGAAGAAGTCTACAGTAACTGGGAAAATAGTGCATGCATTGCTTCCTGTCCATGCACAGCTGCTTTGTTGGAACATTGTTTTTGCCTGATTTAATTCTGCTGCTGGTAAGGAGAGTTTGCTAATTGCTGCTGCTCTGCCGTGGGTGTCTGATTTAATTTTGTTGCTGGTTCTGAGTAAGGAGCATTTTCTAATTGCTGCTGCTTATGTATGTCCGATTTGAATTCAATGAGGGTTTCTTTGTTTTCTAATTGCTGCTGTTTAAGTTATGTGTGTGTCCGATTTAATTATGTTGCTGGTAAGGAGACATTTTTATTGCTACTGTATGTGTAAGGGGAGTTTCTAATTGCTGCTGCTTATGTGTGTCCAATTTAAATTCGCACAACTGAGAAGGAGTCTACAGTAACTGTTGAGGGAAAGTGGTTCATGCGTTGTCGACAACTTCTTCCTGTCCATGCAAAGCTGTTTGTTGGAATGTTGTTTTTCCTCAATTTAATTCTGCTGCTGGTAAGGAGAGATTTCTAATCGCTGTTGCTTAACTTGTGTGTCTAATTTTAATTCTGCTGCTGGCAAGGAGAGTTTTGTGTGTGTGTGTGTGTGTGAGTGTGTGTGTGTGTGTGTGTGTGTGTGTGTGTGTGTGTGTGTGTGTGTGTGTGTGTGTGTGTGTTTGTGTGTTCATGGGTTCATAGGTTCATAGGTAGGTACTAGGCTATTGGCCCTAGGGCCTATATAAGCCTAGCCAAAAACATACCCTGGCTTTCACCACCCAAGAAAATTATTTTCCTGTGCCCCTGTCAAGCAGAGCCACAGAGGTGATCCCCGTGGTGAATTTCATATTTCTCGTCCAAGCATCAAGGTTTTTCTTGAAGAGTGCTAATGAGGAGCATTGTTTGATATAGATAGGTAGTTTTTTCCAGAGTATGGGAAGTCTCTGAGATAGGAATCTATCCCTCCAGCATGTTCTGCTTATTGTTGTGACAAGGTTTAGGTCCCTAGAGCATGTAGCTCAGAGGGATAGGGATTTCTTTAAGTGGAGCATGTCTAACAGCTCTGGGTTTGACATAGCTTTGTATGTTAGGCAGAGATTGCCTCTGAGTAGGCGATATGCGGCGGAGTAAAGCTGGAGTTTTTTTGAGACGGTCGGCGTAGGGCATCTGTTTGAGGCTGGTAATCCTCTTTGGGAGGTATTTCTGTGGCCTTTCCAGTTGTTGTAGATGTCTTGTGAGGTACATACCAAAAGGGGCATTGTACTCTATAATGGGTCTAATGAGTGATGAGTAGAGGGGAACAATGACCTCTTTTTTCCTGTTTGAGAAACCTTTTGTGATGAGGTGTGCCACATAGAAGGATTTCCTGACTACTGTGGTTATGTGATTATCAAAGAAGAGACTACTGTCCACCTGTGTCCCAAGGTATCTTATCACACTTTGTAGACTACCACCTATGTGGTAGCTCATGGGTATAGAGGTTTTACCAAAGGGGATGACAATGCACTTTTTGGCATTGAGCTTGAGGCCATGGTTTTGACACCAGGAATCTGTCTCAGTAAGGCTCTTTTGTAGGAAGTCCACATTGTTAGGAGTTTCGATTATTGCTCCTAGTTTGCAGTCATCTGCAAACTTCGTTAGCCAAAGACCTTCTGTGTTAGCCTGTACTTCAGAAAAGTAGATACCAAACAGGAGAGGACCCAGGACTGAACCCTGTGGTACTCCACTTGTCACAGGTCTGAAGTTGGATTTGGAGTCTGCTACTTTCACAGTGTGGGTTCTGTCAGTGAGCCAGTTGGCAACCCATCTTGTGACATAAGGATTTATACCTAGTTTAGTGAGCTTATCTATAACTCCAGAGTGGGGGATGGTGTCAAAAGCCTTAGCGAGATCTAGATAGGCTGTGTGAACCACCTTACCCTCGTCTAGAGCTTTGGTGACTGCTTCAAAGAAGTCTATTAGGTTTAGGATACATGATCTGCCTTTTACAAACCCAAACTGGATGGGGTCCCAGAGTTTGGAAATTACCAATGTCTTTGTTTATAAGTTCCATGATGATACGTACCATAGCCTTGCAGACCAGACTCATTAAGCTAATGGGGTGGTAGTTCCCATGGTCCGTGGTGGCTCCCCTTTGTGGAGTGGGATAACCATCGCTGTGTGCCATGCAGTGGGCACAAAGCCTGAGGTGTGGCTATGATTGAACTTGGTGCTCAGGTGGGGTGCCAGTTCATTCTGTAGTTCATGTAGAAAGCAGCCTGGGATGTTGTCAGGTCCCATGGATGCTGTGTTCTTGGCTTTGGAGATTGTGGTTTTTACCTGTGCAGCCGTGATTACAGGAACTTTGCATTTTTCCGGTATAGAGATGGGCCTTTTAGGGGGTGAAAGAGGGGTAAAGTTAGCACTGAACCTATCTGCCAGGATGTTGGCAATATCAGTTGGTTCTGTATATTTAGTGCCATTGTGCTGTAACTCAGAGCAGATCTGAGTGTTGCCATTGAAATTCTTGACATAGCTATAGAATGCTTTGTGGTTGTCTTTAGAATCAGTGTTGACTTTGTTTTCGTAACTAGCTTTGGAGGATTTTATGAGGGATCTCAGCTTCTTACTGAGGCTGACCAGGGAGTTCCTCCAATCATGGGATTTTACTCTTTTTTGCAACAATTTCTTTCTTCTGTTGTAGAGTTTGTTTATGGCAGGGGACCACCAGATTGGCTTCATTTTTTTGGAGGATAGTATCTTGGTTCTGTTAGGGATAGCACGATCCATGCACTCATGTAAGTGCTTATAAAGTGCATTTGTGTAGGATTCAGCAATCGTACCTCTATCCGTCTGCATGGGTCTCATGGCATTTGTCACTTCTGTCTTAAGAAGCGTGAAGTTGGCTTTGGAGAAATTTTTACGGTGGTTTCCATAATGGGGGGTGGGGAGTGGGATGTGGATGTCTAGGGTAATTAGCTTGTGGTCGGATATGACCAATGAAGAATTGACCTCTGGTGTGGAACACCGGTCACCCATGTTGGCAATGACCAGGTCTGGGATATTACTGCCCCTGGTGGGGTGTGTGGATAAGTTGATCCAAAGTGTTGGAAATTATGAATTCCAGAAAACATTGAGCAAAAGAGTTGGTACATGAGTAGTTTTCCCAGTTAATGGTGGGGTAAGAAGAGTTTCTAGTATGTGGACATTACACTACAAGAGGATAAATTTTATGGACTTAATGGTAAAGTTTTATTGAAGCCTTTTCTTATTGATCGACCTCTACCTCGTTGATGCTACTATTTACCTTCACAGAGACAGATGTATTCAGGAGTCCTTATGGACACATACATTTTAATATTTCAGCGTTTACATTATCGTATATTTTGTTTGTAGAGTGATTTCATATTAGTGGTTGAGTTATAACTGTTTTAGATCTTTGTTTGTCATGTACTCAAAGTTTTAGTTAATTTTCTTTGGTCATTTCTTTGATCCACATGTAGTCTGTTTTTCTTTAGTTCTTTATAAGTGTCACTGAATCTGATAGTTTTAGTAGGTTTATCTGTTAGTGTAGTGACTTTTAGATATATTACTGTGATTTTTATATGTCATTAATTTCATATGTTTGGATTTTGTATAACGTGTTATTAATTCTGTATGTTTTTGGCATCGTTTTATGCGCTCTAATGCATTTTTTTAGCTATTTAAGGTTGTATTTCATCATGTACTGTGCTGCCACCTCCTGGTCGTTTTTCATTATCACATTTAACTTTCTCCTTTGTACCTATATTTAATTCAAGCACTATATGCTCAGTTTCATTTGCTCTTAGAAAGGCTATGTTTTAAGCTTTGCAAATTTCCAAAATACACAGTAAGTTGAGTTTTGTTATGTACATGAATACCACATATTATTGATTTATATGTTTTAAAGGCATTTTATTTTATCTCCTTTTTCTGCTAATATGATGTCAAGATTTTATTGAAGTCAACAGAAGGTTTTGGATTTGTTATATTTTGATTTTAGTATAGATCCAAACACACAGATATATGTTAGCTATGGAGTGAGATTTAGATTGTGCTCATACGTACAGATTTTCACAGAATGTCCGAATTTTTGCCTCATATTTTTGGTCTGTTTTTCATAAAACTGTGTTTTCTAGCAAATTAGTGGCAAATCATTAAAGATTGAAGTTAGAAAATAATGACAGATATTTGAGTTTCAGACTTCATACCCTTTAGAAAATTCATGCTAATGCAAAACTAGTTATTCTAAGTTTGTAAGAGCCTTTGTCCCACTTTTATTTATGGCTTTGTCCAGATCAGAGTTGTTGCTATGAGAGGATGAGGTGTGTGTGTGTGTGTGTGTGTGTGTGTGTGTGTGTGTGTGTGTGTGTAAAATGCCTCACTGGTGGTTAGTGTTACTCAGACTCAAACCTTGTATCTTAGGTACAAGCAACAAGAGCCTCAATTGTCTACCCATGCCACCACTTGTGATTTAAGCTCTCAACTGTCCAGATTTTCACAGAATGTCTGGAAAGTTTGGTTCATACTTTTGATGTTTCCTCTTAAAATTTGTGGTTTTCTGGCAAATCAGTGAAAACTGAATTCACTAAATGATAGCCATTTAGTTTCAGTCTTCCTAGCTTTCAGGAAACACATGGTAACGCAAAACAGTTTATTCAAGCAATGTTTAAAATTTGTCACTGGTTTTATGCCTTTGCCCCCCCCCCCAATAAATTTTGGCTTTTTCCAAATGTCTTGTGCTGCAAAGTTGAGAGATTTAGTTTAAGTGGATTTACAAGGAGATGACAGTTTCAGGGGAAGAAGTTTAGTGTGGCGTATGCTATGTCTGTTTGGATTGTTAGTAGTACAACAGGTAGTATACTTGCTTTAAGTGCAGAATGCTGTGGTGGGCTCTAATTCCACAGTATGTAGATGGATTGCTGATACTGTACAGTGTTGTATTTTTAAAGGGGGTGGATGCTGCAGTCCTGTGAATGTCCTCTTTGGCAGAGATACCTAGTAACTATAAACCTGTTATCAGTTTGCCATACATGTCCTAGTGCAATATTACTAGCTTATCATTTTTTTAATGTAACGTATGCAATTTATTCCTCAAGGGTGACAGGCACTTTATTTGTAGATGAAACAATGAAATATAAAGGTGTTTGCTAGCAGCAATCTCTTCATTAGTTACAGATCTCTTTAATTTTAAATATTTTGATGACTTTTACTTCTGCAGAGATTATGCATATGGATTGTAGAAGTTTGAGTAGACTTTTATGATGGAAATGTTCTGAATGGGGCAGTTTTGTCATTATTGGTTCATTCACTTTGTTTCATTGCTTACTGGAAAAATGTTCAAAATGATAAATTTAAAACACACTCTAACAAGTGTGCAGTATTATACAAGGAATATAGTTTAACACAGTCAGGAAGGTGTATCAAAGAACATGTGTATGTGTATGTTTCATGTGCAAGGGGCCTATGATTTGAAAATAGCCCAGAAGTAATCTTTATCTGCCACTGGCCAGATGCATTTTCTTTTAATGTGGGTTTCAATGCTGTTTCAATGAATGTAAGTTCCATGGGCAGAGAAGTTTTAATACTAAGTCTATTTTCATTGTGAGACTGCATTGCTTTGTTTAGCAGATGTCTATTAGTGTCTGTGCTATAAAATGTAAAATAAAGGTTTTAAATGAAATCTAAGTAATTGTTGTAGAAGTAAAGTAGTATTGACATTACAGTGTTTATGGTAAATGGATTGAAATAGCCAAGTAATGGCACATTGGAATGGCTGCAGGGGGAGGACTGTGTATGGGGGTCCCATTCGACCATGATTTTGTGAGGGGGCTCAGGGGGGAAGGGCAACAAACTCAAAGACAGCCCTGGGTGGCACAAACTCTAGCTACACCACTGATCAGTAGGCCATGGAGAATGACTTTTGGAGGTCCTAGCAAACTATAATTTTCTTTTGCTAAAATTAGAATATTGCCTACCATTAAATACCCTACTTTGAGCACAAAACCCACATACTGCAGGTTACCAAAAACAAAATCCTAAGGTTCGTCATCTTTTCCCTTCCCAGTGAACATCATTGCTACACATTTAAAAAAGATGGTTGTCATTTACTACAAGGTCTGGGGCCATATTTTGGTTGTCTTCAGTTTGCATTTGAAAGTTGTCCTCCCACAATTCTAGAGTAGGTTGGATTACATAATTATGTATGCAAATTTTATGTTAATCAATGTACAGATTTGTACCTATTTTTCATGGGCCTTTGTCCAGATATTTGAGGTTTCCAGGTTGAGAGGTATGGCTTCAGGGTATATGAATTCACAAAGTCAAGCAACTTTTGTGCTAGTGAGTTTGGGCTAGAGTAGGTTTCCCAGTTGATAGCAGGATAATTGAATCCCCCATAACCAGTGTGTTTGGTAAAATTTGGATTGTCTTCAATTTGGTTAAGTAGGCTTCATGGGGGGGGGGTCTATAACTGGCTATGACTTGAATGGGGATCTTACAAACTGGACCTGGAGTAACTCCATGGAGATGTCCAGTCTAATTTTATGTGAGGTGAATTTATCTCTAATATAGACTGAAACACCACCTCCTTTAGTTTTCATACGTTCATTTTGCAGTCTAAAGGTGTGGAAGGCATTATAGCCTTGCAGGGCCAAGGTACTCTCTGAGGTCTTAAACCGCGTTTCTGTGACTCCACAGACATCTACATATTCTAGTTATAGAAGTGCTTCCAGGAAGTGCAGTGTTTGGTTTAAGCTCCTAGCATTTAACAGCATGACACTTATTTTGTTCTGATTGGTTAATTTCACGTCAGTAATGTTGTTTTCGAGACGCTGCCTAAAAAATGCATAGATGCTTCATTAAATAAAGCAAGTTATCTGCTCATTAATTGGTGAGACCCCATTTATAATATTGTATGAAGCATGGATACAGATTAGCAGAAAGCAGCTCAGATGACAGACTATTGTAGATTCTAAATCAGGGTATGGTTTTGGAAAGCTTACATAAAAATGTACCTTAGTCAGGTGAGAACTTGAGCAACTACCATTTTGGTACTGTGATAATTCCACCATATTCTAAAAAGGCAATCATTTAAGTAAATAAATAAACATATTTTAGTCTCACACATAGAAACATAGCCTGAATATACTGAGTTCCACTTTTTAGGAGACTGTGACAAACTATACATATGTTTGCTTGTTTGTTTAGTAACTACAGAATGACTTAGAAGGTGCTAGCCTCATGGAACAGGTTTCTTGTGAAGTCTGCGGTATCAGAAATAATATGCAGATTTATGAGTACATGTCAGACATAAGGAAGTGTGTATGGGGTGGAAATGTTTTATGGTTTGAAAAGTAGATCTGGTTGATCTCATCTACATAGAAACACACAGCCAAGGCAAACAAATTCAAACAAATTCAAACGTATCTATTTACAAATACCTGTATTTCGTGTGTTTCTGTCAGTTGGAAGGGTATTACCAAGTTGAATAATCATGACGTAGATTACATTATTCCGTCATATTTTACATCTGTGAATTGGACTGGAACTACCATAACTGTTGTATACTGACCACTGTGGTTTACTCTCTGCAGGTCTGGAGTTCATACGATGGCCTACTAAGGACGTTATGCATTGTCATCTACTTATACATTAAACTGGTTGTCTGAACCACAGAAGATATGCTGATATTATTGCCCACTTACACTTTGACACAGTAACAGAATGATACTAAAAAGAATAGTGGTTAAAATAGTTTATATTTTTAATTCATCAACACAATTATTATAATGAGGTAGTTTCTTTACTTGCTCTACTATACAAAAATATCTGTTTACCATCTACAGGCTGTAAAAAAGATATGCTTTGATGAATGCTAGTATATTGTGACATGTCAATGGAACTATTAACGCTTATTTATCAGATCTTAACAATGCAAGTACTGACAGGACTAAACATGTTTAGAATCTACTGCATAGTGTTGTTTGTGTTAACAGCTTAATGGTCTGTGTTCTTTCTCTGTGCAGAGATTAGCAGGTATTAATGATTTTATCACAAAGTTGAGGGAGGTTTTTCCGAAGGTCATTTCAGATGGGCAAGGAGAATATCGGGAATGTGAGATGCAAATGCAGGTGACATCCAGTGGGAGTGCAGGGCCAGTTGTTCTGTCTGCATCTTGAAGTTGCTGTCTAAAATGATCAGATTATATAGCCTGTAAGAGCCAAGTACTCCCCATTTGTCAAAGAGATCAGCACTCCATCTATGCCATGACTGATCTAATCTATATTTCTCTGACAGCTCTGCAAATGAGGAAGAGACTGCAGTCCAGGAACACTGCTTTGAAATTGAACACCGGCAAATTTTAAAGACAGGGATGTTTATTTAGGTAACAGAAAGTCTGCATGTGTAAACTATATTCCCTTCAAGTACTGGACTGATGAGATTAAAGTTAATTTCTTTCTTAGGCATCTACATTTGCTCCATGCTATTTGCAATGTGTTTTAAAATCTGAAGAAGAATGTTCCATTACTTTTTAAAGAAATATCCTATCACTTCTGTTTTACAAAATGCTCTATAAAGATTAAGAAAGAAACAGAAAAATACTGCTGCATTAAATCTTTTTTTTTTCCAGAATGTTTTTATTCAGTTTATAACACAATAATTTAACAGTATAGCAACAAGAAAAAACAAAATAAACTATATAAATCTTGGTTCCCAGAATGGCTGTATAACTTAAACTTTAATGGTTAGCAGTCATTTCAATCAAGTATAAACCACAAACATTTAAAGACCTATGGCCTAAAACTTCAATTCTATTTTAAATTAGGAATCCGATAGCAGTGAAAAAGTAACAAACACACTTAATGTCTTCTGTGTGAAATTAATAACAAGATTTTCAGTGTGTCTTCTGGCATTACAGCTAAAAGACCTAAACAGAAAGTAAAATTACTAAATATAATTGAAAAAGTTATGTGCATTCAAGAAGTGTTTAATTAGTTTGTATTTGGTCCAACTATTTTAATATACAACTTAACTACTTTTATGGGTTCATAGGTTCATACTAGGCTATCTGCCCTAGGGCATTTATAAGCCTAGCCAGAGTGTGTGTGGCTTCCGCCACCCACTGGAATGATAATACTGTGCCCATTTAGGGTTTAGTTTACTGTGCCTCTGTCTAGAAATGACACAGAGATGACCCCCGGGGTAAACCTACGATCTCCCATCCACTCGTCAAGATTTCTCTTGAAGAGAGTCAGTGAGGGGCTCTGCCTAACATGGACTGGGATTCTGTTGCAGAGTGTAGGGAGCCTCTGGGTTATGAATCTGTCCCTCCAGCATGTCCTATTTATTTCTGTGTTGAGGTTCAAGTCTCTCGCTCTCGTGGCTCTGGTGGATTTGGATTTTTTTAGGTGGAGCATGTCCATTAATTCTGGATTGGACATGGCCTTGTACGTCAGGCATAGATCTCCTCTGAGTAGGCGGTATGCGACTGAATAGAGCTGGAGTTTCTAAAATCTGGCAGCATATGACATATGTTTGAGACCCTTGATCCTCTTGGTGAGGTACTTCTGGGGTCTTTCTAACTGCTGCAGGTGCTGGGTAAGGTACATACCAAATGAGGCATTGTACTCAATTATGGGTCTGATAAGGGAAGAGTATAGGGGCACAATGACCTCTCTTGATCTAGATGTGAATCCTTTCATGATAAGGTGGGCAATATAGAAGGTCTTCCTAACCATCTTGGCAATGTGGGTGTCAAATGAGAGGTCACTGTCAACTTGGGTCCCTAGGTCCCTGATTACTTCTTCCGAATTTAATGGATTACCACCTATGTGGTAATTTGTGGGTACTTTGTTTTTCCCAAGGGGTATAACTATACATTTTTTGGCGTTCGGTTTAAGGCTATGGCTCTGGCACCAGTTATCCGTTTCTGTGAGGCCTTTCTGAAGGATGCTAGTATCCGCTGGAGTATCGATTATGGCGCCCAGCTTGCAGTTATCTGCGAACTTTGTCAGCCACAATCCTCTTATGTTTGCTTGTACTTCTGAGAAATAAATGCCGAACAAGAGGGGTCCCAGGACCGAGCCCTGTGGGACACCACTTGTGACTGGCTTAGAGTCTGACATGGCTCCAGCAATTCTGACCTTGTGGGTTCTGTCCTTTAGCCAGTTTGCAACCCATCTTATGACATATGGGTTTACATTTAAGCTGGTGAGCTTGTCTAAGATGCCCGAGTGGGGTATTGTGTCGAAGGCTTTTGCAAGGTCAAGGTAGGCTGTGTGAACTACCTTACCCTCATCAATGGCCTTAGTGACTGTTTCAAAAAAGTTGACCAGGTTCAAAAGGCAAGATCTGTCCTTAATAAAGCCGAATTGGGTAGGATCAAGTGTCTGTAGGTCACCAATGTCTTTGTTTATGAGTTCCATAATGATCCTCTACATAGCTTTGCAGACCAGGCTCATCAAGCTTATGGGGCGGTAATTTCCAGGGTCCGTAGAAGCACCTCCTTTGTGGAGTGGAACCACTGTTGCTGTACGCCATTCTTTGGGTACGTATCCTGTAGTAAGGCTAAGATTAAATAGCAGCCTTATGTGCGAGTTTAGTTCCTCTTGGAGTTCATGTAGCACGCAACCTGGGACACCGTCTGGTCCCATTGATGCTGTGTTTTTAGCTTTGGAGAGGGCAGCTCTCACCTGGACATCTGTGATGTCAGGGAGGCTACATTCAGCTGGGATAGATATTTCTCCTTTTGGTGGGAGGGGGGGAGAAATTTGCACTGAAACTGTCTGCCAGTATGCTGGCAATATCTGTGGGTTCAGTGTATTTTTTGTCATTTTGAACTAACTCTGAGCATATCTGGCAGTTTCCACCCAGGTTTCTAACATAACTAAAGAAGGCCTTGTGATTATCTTTAGTGTCTTTTGCGATTTTTCTCTCAAAGTTGGCCTTGGATGATTTTATGAGTGATCATAGTTTTTTGCTAGTACTGATCAGAGATGCCTTCCCTTTTTGGGATTTTGCTCTGTCCTGTAGTAGCTTCCTCCTCCTGTTGTAAAGTTTGTTTATGGCTGGGGTCCACCAGATATGATGCCTGCCTTTGCAGGAAAGGGTCTTGGTTTTATTTGGGATTGCATGATCCATGCATTCTTGAAGGTGTCCGTAGAAGGCTTTTATAAAGGATTCAGCGGTGTGGGCTGTGGTTTCCACTGGCCCAGGGGCCTTGAAGGATACCACTTCAGTCTTAAGAAGTGTGAAGTCAGCTTTTGAGAAGTTCCTCACTGTGGTCTTTTGTGCTGGGGGTGGGGGCAGGATGTGGATTTCCAGTGAGATTAGTTTATGGTCTGATCTCACCAGTGAGGGGTATACTTCCGGTGTGGAGCATTGTGTCCCCATGTTTGTGATGATCAGATCTAGTATATTATCTCCTCTTGTGGGAGTGGTGACTAGTTGTTCCATTGCATTTGAGTTTATGAATTCTAGGAACCTTTGGGCTAGGGTGTTGGGGCTTGAGTAATGCTCCCAGTCTATGTTTGGGTAGTTGAAGTCTCCCAATATGATGGTATTTGGAGAGACATTCATACTCTCTAGTGTCTTCAGGAAGGCTGAGTGGGGTTCCTGAGTTTGAGAGGGTGGTCTGTAGCATGCTACAAATTGTAGGGCAGTTTTGCCTACGGTTAGTTGCACATGGATGGTCTCCGATGCTTTGTGCATTGCCACTATCCTGGAGGTGTGGGTGCCTTTGATGAATATGGACACTCCCCCTCCCTTTGTGGTTCGGTCCAAGTTTTGGGGCCGAAAAACATGATATGAGTTATAACCTGGTAGTGCTGGGGTGCTCTCAGGAGCCTTGAACCAGGTTTCAGTCACTGCACAGACATCGATGCTCTCCATACTGAGGAGGGCTTCGAGAGCCTGCATCTTGAGGTTTAGACTTCTGGCATTGAGCAGCATTACCCTTAGTTTTTTTCCACTTGTGTTTTCTAGGGAGGTGGGTTTGTTTTTTGAGCCTTGCCTAAAAAAGGCACTATGGGGGTGGCAAGAGCCTTTGCCAATATCCGGAAGCCTAGGGTTGACAGGTGCAAGCCATCCCTTGCGAAGCAGCGTGGCTTGTCAAGCATGTCATCCCAAACAGACAGACATTGGATCCCCCTAGAATGACACCAGTAATTGAGCCAATTATTAAAGCTGATCATTTTGTCGTTGTACTGTGGCATCATTCTTGGTGAGGGTAAGATGCTGCTCAGGGTCAGGGTCATACCAGCCTGGGCTACATAATCAGAGAGTTCCTATTTTCTTTCTTTCTGTATGCAATTCCTCAAAGATCAGTATTTCTTCCTGTTTCTTTTCACGACTAAGAATTTGTTTCACAAAAATCTATAGTAATTAAATAAGTAAAAGTGCTTGGGCCAGATTCACGAAGGCTTGCACAGAGTCTAAGAGTAGTGTAAGCCGGCAGACAGCAAATATGTCTGCCGAGCGATCCACCAACAGCCGGCAGGGGCATGCATGAGAGCTCTTAAAACTACTCTTGCACGGACAGTGTTATGTTATGCAAATTACCTCATTTGCTGCTGAAAGCTATGCAAATGAGGTAAATTAGCGATCCAGGAAACACTAACCTGTCCGTGGAAGAGTAGAGTTATTTGCAGAAATGTACTCCGTTGGTAACGGAGTACCGTTCTGCAAATAGCAAAACGGAGCTATGACAGCTCCAAATAAAGGATGCATCCAGTTGAGGAAGCATGCCAATGGCCAAATATAAGGCTATTGGCATTTTGATCTGTTGAAAATTAATAAAAATATTTTTTTCCCCCTCGATCTCCGATGTTTAAGCGTAGCGCATTGCCACGCAAATGTGCGGCACTTTAAAAACCAGAAAATAAAAAAAGAAAAGCCAAAAATAGGCATTCTTATTAAAAGTATTCTACTGCCATGCAGGTGAATGGCAGGCTGAAGGCAACATGGCTACTGAATAGTGGTTGCTAAGGGGGGAAGCTCAGTTTGAGAGATGTAACCAAGCATTAGTAGGCAATCCTATGCAAATGTGGATAAGGATAGTGAATCCCAATTTTCCCTGGCATGCGAGCCATGTCCCTAGAGTGTAAGTGTAGGAGTTGGGGAGTAGTAGAGTAGAAGATAGGTGACATCATGAGGGGGTATGTATGAAAGACTGTAAGCTTATTGGAGCAGAGTGGCTTGTGTTTGCTGTGAGTTACTCAGGATTGGAAGAGGTGTGTCTACGGTTGTCTTAACTGAAACCCAGAAACCGAAGGTGTACGCCGTGGATATCGCTGAAATTTCTTGCAAACGTGCTTACACCATTTGCACGCGTGTGCACGCCTGTAAACCTGTCTAAGCCTGTGTGTGCGCGTGTGCACCCATGTAAGCCTGTGTAAGCCTGTCTAAGCCTGTGTGCGTGTGTGTGCAATCATGTGCACATGCTTGTGCTTGTTTGCGTGGTGCTGCTCCCTGTGGAAACAGAAAGGGAAAAGAAAGGAAAAGAAGTAGTAGGAAGTTAACCAAGGAGAACTAGCAGAGCTGCCAGATGAAATCAATCAGAATCAGCCAATTACACAGGCAGTACACTAGCCCAGCCCAGCCCAGCACTTAAAACTCTGCAAACAACATTCCCCCATGTTTTTCTCAGAAACACTGCAACACTGCAGTATACAAAGAGAGTGAAAACTTAAAAAGCTTAATTCAGACAAAAAATGTTAGGGGCTGCCATTGCTATTATAAGGCAACATGTGCAATATGCTGAGGGTGGTGCCATTGCGAATGCTGCTGAGCAACCCACAGTGAGGAGACAGAGAAGAGTGTACAGACCCAGGGTAACCTACCAGGGGCTACATGAGCTGGAGATAGTGGAGCGCTATAGAGTGGACAGAGACCTCCTGCAGCAAATTGTTGAGCTGTGCAGGCCACGCCTCACACACAGAACCAGCAGAGGGGAACCCATCCCTGTGGAAACCATGGTATGTGTTGGCCTAAGAATAAAAGCAACAGGTACCTTCCAGAGACCAACTGGTGATATGATGGGGATTTCACAGGCATCAGCATACTGCACCAGTTCCTGAATGCCATGTCAGCACATGTCAGTGATCATGTATATTTCCCCAATTCCCGTGAGGCATTGGCCAGCAATATGCGTCTCTTCCAGCAAATAGCGGAATACCCTGAGGTAGTGGGTGCGATTGACTGCACTCCCATACACATCAAAGCACCATCCGGTGAGCAGGGTAGGGCCTACATCAACCGCAAGGGCTTCGCCTCCATCAACTGCCAGGTCATGTGCGATGCCCAGGGCATAATACTGAATGTGCATTCTGGCTGCCCTGGAAGCTACCACGATTCCCATATCTGGCATCTGATGCAGCTGTACCAGACATTTGCCAATGGGGACATCACTGACGGTCACTTAGTGGGGGATGCTGGATACGCACTGGAGCCGTGGCTGATGACACCCATCAGAAATGCACACACACCTGAACAAGAACTCCATAATGAGGCACACGCACAAACACGAAATGTAATCGAGCGTGTGTTTGGGATACTCAAGTCACGGTTCCGGTGCCTGGACACATCTGGTGGAGCCTTGCAGTAGTCACCAACTACATGTACCCAAATTGTCATGGTGTGTGCCATGCTACACAATACAATCCTGCAAAAACAGCTGCAGCAGGAATAGCATGGGGCAGGGCCAAACAGCCCCCCACTATTTCCAAGGCCATCACAGGCAGAGCGTGACTCGGAGGAGGAACAACCTGAGCCTGCCCCAGTAGACAGAAGGAGGCGTGCCCAGTATGCCTTGGCCTTGGCAAAGAGGCAACGCATAGCACATACACTGGCTCAGTAGGAACCCTGGAAATGATACCTCTCTCTGACTCGCACATAAAATAAAAGGGATGCCTAACTTGACACTACCTGTTTTCAAACATGTATAGGGAGTGTACTATGTGCATCCGACACAGGCAGCCCTGCAGCACCACCTGAAGCATGATTGCCATGTTTTAAGCAATATAAAGTAGTGCTAAGCAGCTTTTACCACTGTTTAGCATATTTAAGCACAATTGCATGGAGCTGCACACTGTGCAAACTAGCTCAACATTGAGCAACGTTGAGCAACATTGGGCAACATTGGGCAATGTTGAGCCAAGTCAGGCAAAGTCGAGCAAAGTCAGGTAAACACGCTCACACCTGCTTTACTGTTACTTAACTAGTCAGGTCTGCCCAGCAAGAAAATAAAAATCAGTGACAGGGCTCGAACTCAGGATACTGTTCACTATAGTCACAGTACTGAACCACTTAGCCAAGACAGCATTTCACTGGCACAGACACAGCAGGACAATTGTAGACTACCGCAAACACAAACAAATGCTGTAGCATGCCCTCTGAACATCACCCCAGGCCTATGCAGACAGATAACAGCAGGCCAGGCAGTGTGATGGGGGTTGGTTGGGCTATGAAGCCACAAACTAATATACGTGAAATTGGAAGCTAAGATCTATAGTACAGTAGTATGCCTCAAGCCAGTACGATAGGCAACAGTACAGACTGAAATGGAGTACCTGACATAGCAGTGCAGGCCTTGAAAATGTGTATAAGTATCAGGTTAACCCCTCATCCTGTGTACAGCCACAGTAACAATCAGGTGTGCCCCCCGGGTAGAAATGTACAAATAATAGCTGTCCCCCCCTGTATGTAGAAATGTTTATAAGTCTATGCAAAGTGACTCATGGAAGCCCTGCAGGCACACCATGCTTCCTGTCGATGTACAACACAAAGGTGAGCCCTGAAGTAAAAAACAACTTGATTTTTCACACACATATAGTATATATGTCCATACTGGGCATGCTCACACACTTAAATAAATTTAGCAAATTTCAGTCAGCAACATACTGAAAGGTCATACTGGGCATGCTCACACACTTAAATAAACGAAGCAAATGTCAGTCAACAACATACTGAAAGGTCATACTGGGCATGCTCACGCACTTAGGCCATGTCTGAGTACAGCAGTGGGCCAGTTGCAGTTCTTACCCCAGAAACTTGTCACTATTCACCAATCCTGCCTTGCGCACACAGTGATATGAAAACAGACCCATATAATATACTGGACTGCTGTCATAATCAAACTATGTACTACAAGTACTTAAGTTGTTCAAAGAATGTGAAAATTCAAAGAAGATCAATAAACTCCGATCCATATCATCAGTAAACAATGAGCACTCCTAACATTATCCAATCCATGTTCTGGCAAAAATATTGTCAAAGGGTCCATAAAGAACCATGAAGCTTTCTTTCGCTATGTCATAAATATCAATGAATATTAATATCAATAAAGAGAATTAGTGGCCTGAAATACATGCCATACACAGACCGTCTCAAAATGCTCCAGCTGTACTCTCTCACATATCACCTACTCAGAGGTGATCTCCGCCTAACATACAAAGCTATGTCAAACACAGAGCTGTTGGACATGCTCCATGTAAAACACTCACAATCCCTCTGCTTTTCAGCCACAAAACCCAGAGTGAAATACAAAAGGAAGGGGTGTATCAATTTACCTTATGGATACCCGCACCTTCAGGTTAATGGCACAGCATGAGGCCTTGGAGACCATGCAAGTGCAACTAACATTGGGCAAAGCTGTTTATCAGATTGTAGCCTACTACAGATCACCTACCTTGTCTCAGGAACCTCACTCAGTATTCCTGAGAACAGTGGAAAATATAAAGGTCCTACCAGACACCATTATATGAGGAGATTACAACTACCCAAACATTGAGTGGGAGAATTACTCGTGTACAATGTCCTTTGCCCAATGTTTCCTAGAGTTTAAAAACTCAAACACCCTGGAACAGCTGGTCACCACACCCACTAGAGGTGACAACATACTGGACCTGATCATCACCAACATGGGGTACCAGTGTTCCACAACAGAGATAAACCCCTTGCTGGTAATATCAGATCATAAAGTAATCACACTGGACATCCACATCCCACCCCCCACCCGCGTCAAGGAAACCACTGTGAAGACATTTTCAGAAGCAAACTGCACACTTCCCAAGACCAAAGTGGAAAGTTCCAAAGCCCCCTTGCTATAGGATAATGCTATACAATCTGCCAAATCATTTACAAGTGCATTCTATGAGCATCTACAGGGATACATGGATCGAGACATCCCAAATAATACCAAGATGCACTCCTCCAAAAATAAGAAACCAATCTGGTGGTTGTTGACCATAAATAAGCTGTACAACAGAAGGAGGAAACAAACACATGATAGAGCAAACTTCACAGAAGGAAAGGCATCACTGATCATTATTAGGAAGAAACAATGATCGCTCATAAAATAATCCAAGGACAGTTTCTAAAGACGAATTGCCAAGGAATGTAAGAATAACAACCACAAAGCCTTCATTAGCTATACCAAACATTTTATTTATTTATTTATTTATTTATTTATTTAACATTTGTTGACCGGGAAAGTCCGACTAGGTTCCACAGATCCTGTTTTCAGCAGAGGCCAGGGGAGAAATGCTCCACATTTAGGTGGCAACTTCCAAATATGCTGTCAGCTACTGCAAAATGGCAAGAAATACACTGAACCAACTTACATTGCCCACATCCTGGGGGACAAGTTCAGTGCAAAGCCCCCCATCACCCCCAAAAGGGCTTGTGTCCATCCCAGAAGAATGCAGAGCCCCAGACTTCATGGACATGCAGGTAAAAACAGCCCTTTCCAAAGTTAAGAACACAGCATCAATGGGACTGGATGGTGTCCCAGGATGCGTCTTACACCAGCCCCAAAAGAAACTATACCCTCACCTACATTCACTGTCCAGACCCAACCTTACCACAGGCTATGTACCCAAAGAATGGCATAGAGCAACAGTCATCCAGCTCCACAAAGGGGGTGCCACAACAAAACCTGGAAACCATTGCCCTATAGGCCTACTCAGCCTGGTCTGCAAAGCTATGGAGCAAATTATCATGGAACCCATAAACAGAGACATTGGGGACCTCCAGACGCTGGACTCTACCCAACTTGGCTTTGTTAAAGGCAGATCCTGCCTCCTAAACCTAGTTGACTTATTTGAAACAGTTACCAAGGACATAGATGGAGGTGAAAGTAGTCCACACAGCCCACCTGGACCTCACTAAGGCCTTTCCATACCATTCCCCACTCTGTCATCATGGACAAGCTTACCAGCTTGAACATTAACAGCTATGTCACAGGATGGGTGGCCAACTGGCTCACAGATCAAACACACATGTTCAGAATTGCGGGTGCCATGTCCAACTCTAAACCAGTCACAAATGGCATCCCACAGGTCTTGGTCCAGGGACCCCACCTGTTCAGCAGATACTGCTCAGAGGTACAGGCAAGCATGGGAGGAGTATGGCTGAACAAGTTTGCAGATGACTGCTAACTGTGGTCCATAATCGACTCTACGGCTGACACAGACATCCTCCAGAAGGGTCTTACAGAGACAGATACCTGGTGTCAAAACAATGCCCTCAAGCAGAATGCCAAAGAATGCATAGTCATCTCCTTTGGATAAAACAAAGTGCACGCAAATTACCACATAGGTGGTAATCCAGTATGTATGTATGAAGAAAGTCATTATCGCCCTGGGGATCCAGGTAGATAGTAAACTCTCCTTTGATGATCACATGGCCAAAGTGTTTAGAAATTCCTTCTATGTAGCCCATCTAATGTCACCTAATGTAACCCACTTTGTCTAGTCTGATGATGTCACCATCCTACAAATATACCTGTGGAAAGGAGAGCACCCAGTAATATGTATAGTCCATCGTGTAAATGCGTACTCCTTTAGTATCATAAAGTAGTTAGGTAGGGGTTTGAATCCTACACTTGACACCTGTGTGTGTGTGTATCTCCTTGGAGAGGAGCAACCTTTTTGGAGACTACTAAAACACCTTAAAAGTGGTATACTTATCTTTGTCAAGTCTGATGATGTCACCATCCTACAGATATACCTGTGGAAAGGAGAACTCCTAGTAATGTGAATAGCACATTGTGTTAATGTGTACTGCTCTAATATCAGAAAGTAGTTAGGTAGGGATTTGAATCCTGCAATTGGTGAGTGTGTGTGTGTGTGTGTGTGTGTGTGTGTGTGTGTGTGCGTGTGCTCTATGTGTGTGACACTGTTGGACAATGTGTTGTGGGTTTTGCTTTTATTACTGTATGACATATCACAGTGACCACAGTATGTGCATTGCACATGTCAGGTAGCTGTGTGGCAAATACATATATGTACATGTGACCTCAATTATTTCATAGGTGGGAACCCTGCTTTCTCCATGAACACATCTGTTATATTTGCCAGAGTGTGCTGCCACTTTCCAGACCTTAGGTCACATCTGTATGCTTGTGACAAGCCCAGCCACTGCAGTGATCCCTGGCCTAGGTCATCCGTGTCACACACACTCATTATGATTTCTATTGAATAGTGTGAGTGAGGGTTTATGCCTGAGGTAAATTTCAGACCTGTTCAAATGCAGCAAAGTCTGTCAGTGATGGCTATTCATTATAGGTGTACAACAACCTTTGTGGACATGCATGCAGACCCCTTATTGCTTATGTGATCCACTGAGGGATTTCAAAATACCTTTGGAAATGTGATTACCAAAGGAGAGATGATGTAACACTTGGCTGTATGTACACATCGGTACCTGTTCAACATGTTGAGGGCTACTACCTATGTGGCACTGTGGGGATACTATGTTTTGTAAAAGTGGATGACTATGCTTTAGTTGGCTTATAGCTTTACAGCATGGGTTTGACACCAGGCATCTGTCTCACTATATATGACTCTCTCTCTCTCTCTCTCTATATATAAAAATATATATATATATATATATATATATATATATATATATATACACATACATATACATATCCATTGGTGTACATATACATATAGGCAGATATACAGTCCACCTTTCATGGTGGGAATATCAATTATGCAAAGGATGTGAGGTATACAGTAATGTAATGATATTGCACAGTCTTGTGAGAAATGCATTGAAGGTGTTCTCAGCCTATGTAGCTTTAGCAAGCCTCACTGGCTGCAACATTGCAAACTTAACAAATCACACCCACAGTGTTTAACCACAGCATGTCATACCAGCACTGTATGCTGTCTTGTTTGCCACACACTACAACCTACATACAAATATGCACATAACAACCTTCGCCAACATATATATGTCCACCCTTCACATACAGTTGCAGTATGTCCCTTGCTCTATGCACATGTACATATGTCTGACACATATATATCTCTCCTTATGTGTGTGCCATAAACAGACAAGGTCCACACTATTGTAAGTCCCTGGACCTCACGGCTGACCTGTTGGGCCTTGCTGCAACATGAACAGGTGTCACATGTGAGCACACAGTAATATTAGAGGGTGTTTATATAGCTACAAATGCTAGATTAGCATACTAGCCTGCTACAGCAGTTGTCAATGCTAAGCTACACGTTAATATGACTATCATGCATGTGTTACTCTGTCACATCCATGTTTATATAGCTGTTTGCGCTACTCCCCCAAACAGCCATTGTCCACACTACTGTACAGAACACAGCTAACATGGATCGGATGTTTGACATTTAATGCTGAGCTACATATGTCACAGTTATGTCCCCCTGCACACAGCTACACACTGATTTGTCCATGGCAGTAGTTATGCAGGACATCTGTGCATAGATACGTACTGCTGCCACATATGGATGTTTCAAAGTATGTAAAGTACTCTTCAAAAACATCTAGTACATGTCAGTACATACATATCTGTTACATACCTTTCCTTTGTATGTGTTGGTATTATTAATTTCCATGTTCCTTTTGCTTTTGAGTTTGCTTTTGCTGTTAATGTCTCTCTCTCTCTCTCTCTGTCTCTCTCTCTCTGTGTCAGCAATGAAGTGATTGCGGGTGTGGGCAGCAATTACAGCCTGCTTTTATAGGTATCTGCACATGTGCATGTGATGGCCTCTGCACCAGTTGGTGGCCACCATTTGGTAATTGCATGCAGCCTGCTGTGTGGTAATTGCAGTACTCACTGTCATAGCAACCCAATGCTATAAATTGCTAAGTCAGGTAGACGTAGCCCTTTCAGCTTTCCAAAGTGGGGCTCATACTTGTTCACTGTAGACACCGTTGTTTAAGTCAGAAGGTTGGTATAGTTCTTATATCTGAAGCTAAGGGTGTAGCCAGTGATTTAAATGTTGTACTCGGACCTGAATGTTGCCACTTCCAGTACACACTTGTCAGTGTAGAATTGTACTCACCCCTGCAAATGCTAACACAAGATACATGGGAGTATGTAGTTTCTTTTCTACTTATACAATTAACTGCCATACAAAAGTAGTTATCGAGATGTATTCTTTTGGCACATGAACTGTTTGTGAACTGCTATACTGTGAATATTAATGTACTCACTTCTGAACAGTTTGGGCTTTTTTAGTGTTGACATTAGCACAGGCTGCTCATGAAAACTGGACAATTCCAGTACTGAGTATGCCTACCTACATCCTTGGTAGACCCTGAACACACAGGTATATTGTACATTTGGGTAGGGATGCAGACGTACATAGAACATTATGTATTATTGTGTGAATGTTATTTTGCTGGACATAAAGGGTTGCTATATACCTGTTAGTTTATCAAGGCAAGTAGTCTGTCTGCATAGCTCCCAACTGTGGACTTATCCAGATGGTAGCCAGATGTTAGCCTTTTATTCTTTGTCTGTGCAATGCACAGGTCTTTTCAGCACTGGTACAATGGCATTGTTACAGTCAGTTGCTACCAGTACATGGCTACATCCTTTGGTATTTCAGTGTTGTACTCCTACATAAGGGTATGCTTGTGGAACTCCTTCCAAAGCTATTTGCACAGTGTGTAACAGCAGAAAAGCTGATATGCCTGTGTGTTTCTGCCTCTGCCAGGCCTCTGAAACACTCAGGTACATATTTGAACAGAGTCAGGGAAAGTTAGGTAAAAGTGAGGTACACCTTCAAAATAATAGAGACAATAAGTGGAGGCTTCGAGAGAACCAATGCATATGGATTACTACATCTTTTCTGAAGTACAAGCGGTGTCTAACTCTTATTATTGTCATTATTCATTAAGTGCAATACCCCACCTTTCTGCCTAATGTCAGTGCTTTTCAGAGGGATTCAGAGGGACACAGCTAACATATGTTTCAAAATCAGGGATATCCCTGAAAAGTAGTCACGGTTGGGATGTATGTCCTCTGCCCTAATAAGATATGCCACTGTTTGTCCTGCTATGATACTGTGTGTGGGTTGTAAAGTGCTGCTGTAACATTATTTCCTGCTAGAATGGCTGGTTCTCTCATCACAGTCATGTAATTCCATTCCACAACAACTGCTAATAAAGTTCCACTGAACAAGTTTTGTGTTATGGCATTCCTATTTTTCCTTTACATTCACTCATTCTGATGCATGATATATTTATTTCAGCACCAACTTGTTGTATGTCTACTGTGGCTTAGTGGTACTTCACGCAGTCTAGTGTGTCCAAGGTTCGAGACTGACACAGTTGTTTTATTTTGCTGCTGAGCAGAACAAGGGCCCTGACATACAGAGGGACTAAGGCACTTTTAAGCAGTTGTAAGTAGGTTTGCATGGGTTTGTGCGATGCTTAGCAATGTTTAGCTAAGTGCACACAAGCACACACACACACAAACCCACTTACTACTGCTTAATAGTGCTTACTCCCGCTAACCCCCGCGCTCATTTCTTTGAAAGAAAAGAAAATGGGGAGATAAGAAAGTGGTGAAAAAGGGGCACAAAGAGGGAAAGACAGTAGGGAAAACAGCTCAGGATGTGCAGGACGGGTGTAGGGAAGGTCCATAGCTGCCCATTTCTTTAACAGCAACAGCTGTGCATATGCAATAAATTTGGAGGGGAATATGAAACCTTCCACCCCTGAGAGAGGGGTGAGGACAACAAAGTATGCTGTACTGCCAATTAAATATCAGTTTATGTGTCCAGCGGACATGTATGCAAAATGGGCAGCTATGTATGGGGCGTAATTTTTTTTGGGAGCAGATTGCCCTTTTTTTTTTTTTTTTTTTTCTTGTTTTAGGTGAGAGTGGAATGTGGGGTAGGGTAAGTAGGTATACTTGAGGAGGTAGGTTGGGGAGGTAAACAGACAAGACAAACAAGATGCATACAGGGGTGGAATATGACACATGTGGTGGGTGAACACCATTGACGGGGAAGGAAGTTTGGAAATTGCAAGCCCATGAGCCCACAGATGGCGACAGTGGAACTGAGATTCACACCCATGGGCAGTCACCACCACACCTTCACAGCCCAGAGGGTGGCTGTGCTGGGGGCTGTGTAGGAGGGGCAGGCTTACCTGTGACAACACTTATGCCTCAAGCTGGTGTAGAGGATCAGCGGCAGAATGCTCGATCTCCCTACGCACCACAGCCTGGACCATTGAGAGGGTGATAGGTGGCCCTCCTCCGCCCACGCTTGCACAGAGGGGACGAGCCCCATCCCCTGCAGTGCTTCCACCCAAAGGTGGCACAGGGCCAATGGAGGAGGAGGTCCCAGGCTGGGCAACGGACCTGCTGGTGCCAGGTGTCATCGCCAGCTGAGGTGGGACAGGTGGGACCACTGGGACCAGCCTTCCCATACTTTCTATGTTTAGGAAGATTTAATGAAAATATGGGTTAGTAACAGTCAACAGCATTCCCAATTAGTTATAACAGCATGCAAAAGTATTCCTATTAACCCAACACACCAGAGTTCCAACAGTTGAACAGCAAGCATGACACATGCATATGTAGAACAACAGTGGACATTACAACAGCATGCAGGTTTAATTGATGGCAACAGGCCACCAATATTGTGGTATTTGAACAGGGCACATGCATCGAAATAAATGCAGATATTTATAAACCAATAGGACATATGTCCCAACAAATGTTTTGAGATTAGACATACCCATTGAGGTGTGGAATTGCATTTTTTACGCACATACAGTAGGGTGGAAAATGATAGCTCCATTAACAACTTATATAGCCTTCTAGTTTATACTACATTCCTATTAACTGCAGTTATATGTCCCCTACATGTATTATTACACTACCCAATTGTCCTTAAATTGGGAAATGGGTTTTGCTAGATCTTTACATACATGGGCTGTATCTGACATACAAACTGTCCGGGATGCAGATGTTACTGCTACATATTTTGTGAGTTGCTCAGACACACTACTGCTGAGATGGTACACTGACAGCTCTACTTTCCTATACTTATCTAGATATGTTTAGGTGAAATTATCAGTTATATGTTAACAGCTCCCTACATTTCTGCCAGCACAATGACATTTCTGGGGAACACAATACCAAGCTACTCATGTGCCAGATTAACCTACACATGTTGGGCATGAACCAACAGTTGAGGACTGTAAATATGCTTAAAAGCTACTGGCACTCCCTTCATCCACTTTATATGGGCCTACCCAACTGTGTGATAACAGCACTTAATACAACAGTACTATTTCTATAAGGCAAGAGTACGACAGCATATCAAAGAAAATGACACAGACACACTCCAGGAATTATACCTTTATTAAAGACTTATAACACTTTTCTAGAGGCTCTCTCATTTATTTTATATACCAGTACATGCAGAATAATTATTAGAGAATTATTATACCTTTATTTATTGTTAACACACTTTTTTCAGGCTCTCTCATTTATTTTACATAACAGTACAAGCTGGATAATTACTAACCTGCCTGGTGGTGCAGCGTTAGCAGCCTATCGGCATAGGCTTGCTGATTCATAGCACGGACACTTGCAGCTGTGAAGTCAATGAAGTGATATTGAGACATACCTATCCATAGTATAGACTAGAATAGCAATTCTTACATACTTAATTCCATGGCTACTTACTCAGTAGTGGGGCATTTTCCATCTCACGGGCCTCCTGGATCCACCGGTCCAGTTGACCCACCTTGCATCTCTTCAGGTCTGCGTGGTGGTGTCTGACCTGCTCACCAGTCCGAGGGACACCTGTGGCACTGGTGAGTTCATGAGCTAGGTGGTCCCAGGCTTCCGCTTTGTATTGGGTGCCCTGGTACTGGCCCCGCAGGAGTCTATCTTCATGATTATGGACAAGGAGCCAAACCATTACTTTTGACTCCTCAATGCCCCAACGTTGCGCTTGAAAATGAGAGCCCTCTCCAGCACTGGCCATTGCTGCCTGCAGATGGGAGCCTACAACGAGTTATGGCAAGTATTCCTGCCTATGGAGCTTAAATATGCATAATTTCCCGCACTTATTTGTGATTGGCCAGTTTTGAAAAACCTCAGCTGAAGGCACACCTGCTTAGCAATGGGTAAACTTCCATTGATATGTATGTGTGTGTTGAAAGTGCATGCTTATGAAAAAGCTGTCATGGCTTAGTGGTTCAGTACTGTGATTATGGTGCACAGTATCCCGGATTCGAGGCCTGTCATTGCTTTTTATTTTACTACTGGCCAGACCGGCTAGGAGGTGTGGCTGTGTTTAGGCGACTATGCTCAGCTTTGCCCAACATTGCCCTACGGTGCTCTACATTGCCCGACATTGCCCAACGTTGCGCTAGTTAGCGCGGTGCGCAGCTACGCGCAAACATGTTCTGTTTGCGCTGGTTGGCGCGATACGCAGCTCCGTGCAAAGCTATTGCACTAGTTAAAGCAGTGCTAAGCTATGAGCAATTATACTTAAATATGCTTAATAGTGGTATACTTTGCTTAGCAGTGCTTCACATTGCTTAAGATATGTTACTTATGCATTCATCAGTATGCATAACAATTTCACCTTCTTATATATATATATATATATATATATATATATATATATATATATATATATATATATATATATAATGTGTTCACTACTACATAGGCCATTTCAATGCTTTTTACTAAAATTTAAAAGATAAATGTCAGGAATTATTTTTATATACAGATTTCCAACAGAAAATAGAAAGGGGAGTGGTGGGACTTGAACCGGGAATGCCTCCTCTTTGTGCGAAGGCTCTACCACTACGCTATTGCTATTTGGCTTAATTTGCATATAAGTTTCTTATTATCCTCTTTGATGTCTAAACTGCTAACTGTAGCTAAGCAATGGGCAAACCCGCGCAAACACACTCAAATATGGGCAGTTATATCGGGAATAATAAAAAAATAAATAAATAAAAGTTTTACATTTTATAATTGTACAGGGGTTTAGAATGTGGGGGAGTGTAGTGTTGGGTATCTACACATTTGAGCAGACTCGCTCATGTCAGTTGACATTTGCCGATTGAGGGACTTGCAGGGGCGTGGATTTTTGGACTGCTCGGCAGTCCGACATGCCCCCTGCACTCGTGCACGCTCCGTGTTAGCCTTAGAGTTGAGTCAGCGTGCCCTCATGAATATGCATGGCACACTGACGTCTTCCTCTTAGGCTGCAGTTTCCATGTAAGACTTATTTAGTCTTACACGGAGGATTAGTGAATCCCGGCCCTAATCTAATACTATTTACTATAGACATATACAACAGTTTACAGCCAACACATTGTTGCATGTTGTTTAACACAGAAATAATGCATCTTAACACATTTACTCTTTGCAGGCTTCTGGTGTGAACTCAACAGAATGGGTCACCGAAGAGTATTATTCCAATGCTGTTCAGTCTTTTATTAAAATGTTAATTACAACAGCTGTTTGAACTTTGTCCCGTAACTGCACTTCCGAAAGACACCGATACAAAACATTTACAGTGAACTTGGTGAAATTATGCTAATAAAAGATATATGTCAAAGTGCAAATGTGTTGTTCTTAACCCACATCTTTAAATTGCCAGGTGTATTTTAACACACAGATATCCCTGTATTGAAAGTTATTTTAAACAAAGCTAGCTACCTGATGGACAAAATAATATGTCCGTATAAAGCACACAAAGCCTCCATGAAAGGTAGCAAATGTAACAAAACAAAAAAATGTGTTAGTATTGTATTTAATTAGAGTAATTGCAAACCTGGACAAAAGGATGAAGATTATGAGCAGTTTATAGCCTTAGTCCTTTATGCCAAACTGGCAGATGTATTGCCAACAGCACTAGTCTTTAGGAAAAGTGATTAACAGATACATTATTTTTACTTAAGTGTGACAGTATGCCTCAAGCTGGACAATGAAAGAAGGGGATGAGAACTTCAGAATGCTGCTTCTGAGTGTTTTCTTCAACAAGAAATATTCTCTATCATCTGGAATGTAACAACAATGTTATCAGTCTTTAAAGACAGAACATTGCATTACTTATAATACCTCTGTTAACTAATTGCTCCCCCAATTTAGGAGCACACCATTCAGATTGCAACAGATGTTTTGGATACTTTCACATGCAAAAATCATAGTTTGTTTTCAGCTACACATAAGCATTTTGTTAGACCACTGCAGATAAGGTAAATCATGGTCTGCAGAAAGTTCTGTGTTACTATTTTCCTTAAATGCAAAAACAAAAATAGTTTACATACTTTGAGTACAAATGCATTTAATTTCCTGAGAACTGTAAATGATACTCAAAATTTTCTAGTCCTAGAAAATTCAAACAATTATATTTAGATCTATACACATATAGCTGTGTAATTTCCAAACAGTACAATATAGAGATTATTTGTTTTGGCATCTCGACACTTAAATGATTCAAAATCTAAAAGTAGATTTACATATTGTAGAATATCCATTTTGTTTACAGACAGTCAAGGATAGTTATCTTTCTCCACACCACGTAATGCTGAGTTAGGTAAAACTAGTCTAAACTACAAGATGGAGCCTCTAACAGCACCAAACTAATGCAGGAAGCAAACTGATAGTGTAAAATATACAAACAGTATCTGATAGACCATAGCAGTACCGATAGTGTAAAATATACAAACAGTATCTGATTGACCATAGCAGTACCTCTTATTTGTAATGGCAGAAGTATTAAGTTTTTGATCAAGCTGTCACAAACTCACTTCAGTTAAAAAAAAAAAAAAAACAGATTTTCTTATGCCTAAATGATGACAAGCCTACTGTTAAGCAACCTGTTTTGACTAATTCATATCATTTTAACAATAAAGATATAATCTAAAAACACATGTATTTAATAGATTATCAACAAGTACACAATTTTTTTCCTCTTGCCTTTTGCTCAGTCTTACATATGCATGAGATCTTGACAGAATAACATGTTTATTTCTGCAAAAAAATATTGGGCCAGATTCTGTAAAACTCACAAAAGCTATCTGTAGGCAGTGCAGCTCACTGAAGGAAGTCTCCATCTCACCTGCTGCGAACATGATTCCTGAAGCCACACCAGAACAGACCGAGTATTTAAGCATTCAGTATGGGGTAATTAAGGATTCTGTGCGAGTTAGTCTGATTTCAAACACATTGTGCTCACAGTGCAACTCAAATGCAACAAACAGCCATACTGACTCCATTTCTAAATCCCTCGGAACATACTTTCCAGATGCCAAGGAATTCAAGCTAATTCCATGGATTACTGTAAAATCCATAGCAAAACTGAAAAAAAAAAACTAAAGAAATGCAACCTGCTGTTAATAACAGGCTGCAGTGATGCAAGCCATAAATGAGGTTGTGGCTGTGCATCCTGCAAAGCAGCCAGTTCTAGTCAGAACAAGGCTGCAACTAAACCAGTTGTCAGGCTAGCAAATAATTGACAGGTACTGGGTAGACAGACAACTGGTGCAGACTGTCTGCAACATGTGCACCCCACACATGTCTGTGCAGACCCTGTGACACATGGGGAATGTTGTGGGAGTATCACAGACAGCTGTCAGTCATAGCCTGGCAAAATTCCTTGAAGCAATGTGCAGCACAAACATTTTCTATCCACCCCCATGGAATGGAGAACTGTAATGCACCAGTTTTATAACATGGCAAACTTCCCACATGTAGTCTATGCAGTACATTGCACATACATACCTATCAAGGCACCAGTACATCCTGAAGCAGATCAATATATAAACAGAAAGGGATGATCATCCATCACATACTAAGTTGTGTGTGCAGCAGATAGCAACATAACAAATATTGTGGCAACACACCCTGGAAGTGTCCATGATGCTGCCATTTGGAGTGAAAGTAGACTTAGGGCTGCATTCCATCAAGGTGAGATACCTGAGGGACTGTTACTAGATAAGTACAGGAACACAGCCAGGATGGAAGTCAAGGATACCCTTCACAACAATATCCTTCATAACCACATGGTTTCCACTCCCCACAACAGGTGACTGTGATTATCAACTTAAGGCGTACAATGCTGCACAACATGCTAACTATAACACATGGCAGAAATAAACATGTTATTGTGTTGAGATCTCATGCATATGTAAGAATGAGCAAAAGGCAAGAGGAAAAAAATTGTGTGCCTGTTGATAATCTACTAAGTACATGTGTACCATGAACCACCAAACCCTCCACAGAAGGTCTACAATAGACCAAACACAACCAGAAAAAACATAGAGTGTGTGTTGGGTGTTTTGAAAGCTAAGTTCAGATGTTTGGACACATCTGGGGGTGTACTGCAATACCCACCTTAAAAGGTAGCAAAGATGATGGCAGCATGTACAATGCTGCACAACATGCTAACTATAACACATGGCAGTCTTCCAGCTGCAGGTGTGGGTGAACTACCTCAAAAGCTGAAGATGTCTGAAGAGGATTCCACAGGTATTGGATGAAAAGCAGGAGGACATAGGGGACAAATTACAGGTGTAGGCAACATAGGGTGTGACCACAATTGCAGGGCCAGGCAGCACAGCAGTGTCTGACCCAAATATTTGAGTCAAGACAAGCCACATGTACATGAGTACATAGACTGAACAGTGATGTTCAGGTGTTGCTCCACCACAGCAACATATATTGCATCTAATGGTAAGTACCCACTAGATGTACAAATTGAGTATCACACATATAATAATCATAACATATTCCAACATGAACATATGCAAATGTGTCAAAACACAGATCATCAACTCAGGGCAGAACTGACACACATATGCATACACACTCAGATTTTTGCATCATTGTATAGTAAACGATAAGGGATGCACATCAGTGCTGCACATACATATCTCTACAATATAATAACATGAAAAAAAGAAGTCACACAGGACATAATGCAGAAATTTTAATTTTTAAAAGACATATATCACAGTACAATGGTATTGCAATAATGTGAGCCAGCTATGTGCACTACTCTGTTGGACACACTCTAACGCAGTCTAGGGCTTCCTTGCTGACATCTCACTCCATGGTCCACTCTGCCCTGGCCATGTACAAACACACTGTGTCCTGATTGCTCCACAGAGGAGATGGATGGGGCTACACCACTATATTGAAATGAAGGAGCATGACTTCAAATTGAAAGCATTGGTTAATGGTGGTCCTGTGGACAGGTGGCCTGCCTCTGACAGGATGCAATTTGCTGAGTGCAGTCATAAAACACAGAATCGTGCTAGTAGTATGACACTGCTGAAGTACCATAGAGGCTGGGGTTTCCACCAACCATGCCACAGCTAGCAGAGTCTCATTCTAAACAGCCAGTGTAGCTATAATCTCACCATGTTCATGTGTGACAAGTAGCTGATGAGCCACATGATCTGTGGCACATGCAAGTGCATGGACATCTGAATGATGTAATTGCTGTGACCATACATTTGCCTGTGGCAGGAGGGAGACATCATCTGACACCTGGCCATGCACAGCATCTGCTCACCTATGTCTACTGTGATGCCCTGTTCCTGTTTTTTTGTGTGGAACTGCCAGCAGCAGACCTCTCAACTGTGGTGTGTTGGTCAACAGCCTCATCTTGCTCAACATCCACTGTGGCAGCATCCTCTGAATGACTAGACAAGTGTACCGCCACATCTGAGGCCACATCTGCTGCAGCATCATTGTCATCCTCATGGATGGAATCTGCAAACAACCCAAGGTCCTCTGTGATAGGGGTCATAATACCACACTGAAACACATCATGAACAACATCATGATCACTGGATGGGCTGTTGGATGATACAGACAGAAGATGTGCTACATAGTACAAAGACACAGATCAGGACAGTGTCCCTATATTACATGATGGGGTCTATATTACTCTGTTGAAAATCCTTAGCATTGAACACCACTCTGCTGACACTTAATCAACAAAATTCACTTCTATGATTCGTTGAATACCTACAGGTCAAAGATGTAGATGGCTAACTACACGATTTTGCCATTTTCTCCACTGTAGTGCAGTCTTAGACTTGGTATATTTAGTTAGGGGGTGCAGTCTGGTTGAGCTAGATTTAGGTCCATTGGGTTGCAGGGCAAGTATTTGTTTGCCCTTTAAGTATTCAGTGAATTGCAGAAGTGAATTTCACTGAATGCGTGTCAACAGAGTGATGAATGATGTTAAAGTGTTTTGATAGGGTAATATAGACCACATGATGTATATCATCAAAAACATATGGTATATATATCTGACTGCAATATTACAAATAAGAATGACTTCACTTGCAGTCCACTGTATGTAATCTGCTACATGGAAGGTACATAAAATAAGTATATTATCTGTTTACATGCTCAGCATACATGACATATGTGATGCATAAAAAAACACACCTGGCAAACACTCATAGGAAGATAGTGGTGTTGAACAGGGATGAACTTCAACTAGTACAGAGGAAGAAAAAACAGCATTACTGATCATGTCATTTACACCATTAACCAGGACACAGTTAAAACATACAGAATGTGTGACATACACATACCACTCGTATGTGCACTTGAGAACGTTGACGCAGACTGAACTAGGAATGGTACGAAGGGCATGGTATTAATGGCAGTTAATGACAGGATTAACAGCAAAGACAGGTATGAAGCATATGTAATGGCATACCACTGACAGAGTACTGCTGTGTTGAGGTTGTGTGTTGTATTAAAGAGAAAGAATACATATTGTTGAAAGCTATGACAATTTTACTGCAAGATACCTCTTCTGTCTGCACTTGAAAATGCATGATTTGCCCCTCCACTGGATGTACCTTTAATGTACAATGATAGGGTAACAACAATATGACAGTAAACAGCAGTGCTATGAAATGAAGTGGAGGCAATAACAAGGTAGTGTTCACAGTAACAGAATAGAGATACTCCCCTGCTGATCCCTGTTAAAGGCCCAGAGTAGATGGACCTGTGAATATTAATGCAAATGCATTACAAATGTTGTCTGGAGTGCTCTGTCTGTAACTCATTTGTGCCAATATATGTAATTAGACTTCATTCATCATCCCCATCCTGTGTGGTAGTGTGTTCCTGGCTCAGCTCTGCTGCTGTATATCAGAATCAGTAATACATGAATATGTATGCCAAAGCAATATGCAGTGATTGCCTCAATACACATCCCTGTAATGGAAATACATAAATGTCTATCCTGGAATTGCAGATTCAGTCCGATTACCAGGAATGTGTCACTTCCCTCTTGCTATATGTCGTCAGGCCAGAAATAGTGTGATGTCATGGGGGGGGGGGGGACAGTGGTGATCCACCACTGGTGGCATCCTTTGATTTCTCCTAATGTTTCACTCTGTTGGTACACAAAGGATCATGTCAGACCAGCAAAGTTTACAGGCTTCATAGAATCAGTTCTGGTCTTCAACTGCATTGATCATGTTGGTCAGGTCTGTCCAGATTTCATATCTCCCAACAGTATCATCTGAATGGCCTAGGAATCTCCTGCCATGTTGGCGGAGAGCATCAATTATGATATAATTTTCTCCCCTCAGGATAGTTAGCCATCTAAAGAACACTGATACACACATGATAATATTCATGTTTGAGCCCATTTATGCATTTCTATGTGAGAATAGAATATGTCAACTTTAACAGTATGCATTATGGCACATTGAAAATGTCTGTATAACACTGTGTGTGATAAATACTAATGTGACATATTACAAGTAACAACGATGGCTTCATACATAACACTGGTAAAATCAACATAACATGTGATATCTTTACAGTCTGTGAGTGTTATTATAATCCATGACACTACATATATATTACATGGAGATCCAAAAACAACAGCATTATGTAACATGAATTTGCTTGCATGTCACATTCAAATACTACAACAAGTAATCTATAGAACTTATGGAATGCCTGTGTAAATCTCAGGATCCATAACCAGTATATTGATCCAGTATGGATAATACCTTTGTTAAGAATAATCATTTCAGACATATCCGTAACAGCAACAATACATGATTACTACACTTTTATTAGGAGACATTAAATAAGAAATATCCTTAATATCAATATAACATATGGATAGTGTCAGAATCTGTAGATTTCTTTTTTTTTTACTCAAATGATTTTTATTTTGATGAAATAACACAATAATTTAATACATTGATAACATTCAATAACTATTTACAGTATTTACATTCAACCTGACAAAAAGGATTCAGAAAAAAACATTTGTAGTTAAATAATAAGTTAATATATAAACTACGATAGAAAGAGTTTGGTTCCATCTGTAGAGTATCAATAAAATTCAAAACTGTAGTCACTACAGAATGCAAGGAATTACCAATAATTGTGGATGATCCATAAATCAGACTTCATATAATGTTCATACCTCTCAACCTGGAAACCTCAAAAATATGGACAAAGGCCCATGAAAAATAGGTACAAATCTGTACGCTGATTAACATAAAATTTTAAATACATAATTATGTAACCCAACCCATTCCTGTGGAATTGTGGGATACCAACTTTCAAATGCAAACTGAAGAACAGATAAACAAAATATGGCCCCAGACCCTGTAGTAAATGCCAACCATATATTTTTTTAAATGTGTAGCAATGATATTCACTGAGAAGGGAGAAGATGACGAAACTTAGGATTTTGTTTTTGGTGACTTGCAGTATGTGGGTTTTGTGGTAAAAGTAGGGTATTTAATGGTAGGCAATATTCTAATCTTAGCAAAAGCAAATTATAGTTTGCTAGGACCTCCAAAAGTCATTATCCATGGCCTACTGGTCAATGGCGTAGCTGGAGTTGTGCCACCCAGGGCTGTCTTTGAGTATGCCGCCCTTCCCCCCTGAACCCCCCCCTCACAAAATTATGGTCAAATGGGGCCCCCCATACACAGCACTCCCATCTGCAGCCATTCCAATGTCCCATTATTTTGCTATTTCACCCCATTTCAAATGAAATAAACTAAATCCACACAAAAAGGGCTGAAACCAGGAGCCAGCAGGAATAAATAGATGAAGAGGTATACAGTTACTCCAAAACAAAGAGAATCCTTAATGTCAGAGTCCAAACTTCTTTATTACAACACAGTAAATGCAAGCGCTTTCGTTTCTGTCAGTTCAGAGACTTTATCAAGCTACAGAAAGAAACAGGAAACACCCCATATATAACCCTGACCCAATTAACACCTTAACAAATCATCACATAATTAATTTCCTTCACCTTCAACCTACAAGACTTTTTTAAAAACTTCCCTAAAACAAAAATATAATAAATAAAACCAAGTCTTAATGCAAGTTCAAAATAAATAAGTTATAAAACACACACATAAATATATATACACATACATAAAAGACCAAAACGTCCCTAAGAATAAATACATACATACTAAAAATGTATTAAAAAACTTCCATGATAGAAACATTCATATAAAAGGAAGAAAATGAATACACTTGAAAGGCACTCACCTTTCAAGTGCCTGTAATTTCAAAAAACAAGCCAGGGAAAACATATAATTTAATCCTGGCCAAACAGTTGCATTCATTCTAAGCTGCCAGTATACTTCCAAGACTTCTAACTGCAAAGGCCATGACCCCCCCCCCCCTCGGATCACTTTTCAGCTGAAATGAAAAACATGGAAGATGTATGCATTTTCCTAGTGATATGCAATTTAGCAAGGTATAAAGGTCCTCACACATACCTTCTGTGTCCATAATGTACAGCAACATGCATGGTTCTGTTCACAAAAGCTGTATGTAAATAACACTGTCACACTACCTGAGGAATGTATACTCAGCATACCATTAATGTATCTGAACACATTGATGACATGTATGTATTTTCCAACTGTTTAGCTACGAGTAACACATCTTCATACTTTGCAATCCTAAGCCAAAATCATTATTAGTAGACTATCCCCCATCAAGATGATGCCATTACATAAACTCTTTTCACTGCCTGCAAAACATGCTTTTTCAGTTAAGATGTGTTAAATAGGCAGGTAGTTCTCAAGGTTAAGAGTTTGTAAGATGTTAACTTCTGAATGTAAAAATGTCAACGGTGTATTGTGATTATCTAATGTTCTTCAGAAAGAAATGTCAACAAACTGTGTTGAGAAATGTATGTCAGCGTTATTTGAAGAATGCATTTTTCATACATTTTATTTTTTGATTTCAGGTGAGAAGGATTGCAGTCAGAACAGAGGCATGTGCATCAAGCAGATGCACAGGCTTGAGGATCAGAGGAAGTAGAGAGTTCTGTTGATTATTTTACATATTTTATGAACTGAAATGCACATTCCCCTGTTTACAGGCCTATAACATGTTTAGTTTTTAGAATGCAGGAATACCCATTGTGCATCAGTATGGTAAGTGAAATCGCCACACTGTAGCTATGCTTACAAGTGTGAATAAAATCTAACAATGTTGATATTTTAGTTATTATCGAGCCATTTTTATCAGCACACATTTTTGTAAATGTACTCCACACCCTAAATAACAGTTGGTTTGGTGTATTTGCCACTCATCTTTTATAGTGGTGATTTTACAAACAAGTGTAAGTGGTTTGATTAGTGCTTCTGATGTGTGGTTTGGCATACTTGATGTCTGGGTATGGTGATTGATCTGTTATGCTTAGTTTCTTATTCCCAGACTGAATGGCTGTCTACTGTGTTACTGTTTGTACTGTTGTTTGCAGACTGTGTAGCATGTCCTTCAGTTCAACATTTGCATTGCATCTGCCTTAGGCACCTTTGATGATTTTGTAGGAACACAGCTACAGCCTAGGTTGACTGACACTTGAGCAGATACCCATTTGAATGCAGCAGTTCGTATTCAGCACACTTTGCAGATCGGTATTGCTATTGTATCTGTCTCAACCCTTTGGCTGTTTTTCTAGAAACACAGTTACAGCCTAGTCTGACTGACACTTGAGCAGATACCCATATGATTATGGCACTTCAGTATCAGTTGTCGCCTCACAGTAAGACGCTGTCCAGTTCAATTCTCAGCTAGAGCGTCTTCTGCTTGGAGACATACATGAATGTGCGTACCTTTGTTGAAGGTTGTGCATCAGACCTGGCAAGCCACTACATAAAAATCAACTGCCAATCATTAGCGGACCAGAGTTCCGCTGTGGCGACCCCTAACCGGGAAAAGCCGAAAGACACAAAGTATCAGCAAGCATATTCACAGATTTTTGTTTTTTTTCAGGCTACTGATTGCTAATTGATTTTGTAGATAATGCATACAGTTGAACACATACAATATTGTTAATAACAGCTATATTAGATGCTCATATCACATTATTCTTAGTGTTGTACTCATTTTATTGATGTGTGTTTAACCATATATTATGCTGTGAGTCTCAAATGTTTCATATATGGCTTGCCTATTGTCCACAATATTGTCAGATCACTTTCTCCTCATTTCAACAATGACACATTGTGGCTGCTCATATAAATCATTGAATGCAGACAGTACAGTATGTTGATTTGAGCATTCATATGTTTTTACAAAGCTAATGACTGATGTGTGTGTGTGTGTGTGTGTGTGTGTGTGTGTGTGTGTGTGTGTGTGTGTGTGTGTGTGTGTGTGTGGCTATGTATATAGAATTGCTCAGAAAAAAAATACTGTCATCCTTTTAAGGAGTACGACATCTAGGGCCATAGGTAACTCTATCCATAATGGGCGTGTCTCAGTCCCTGTGTAAATTGTAATCAAAATCATGTTGTATTATACTATGATATTCATAAAATTGTTCTGTATGATAGACATTTGCTTTTCTTTTCAGTTTTGTTTTAAAATTAATTTTTACAGAGCATGGTCCCTGTGGATGTTCTCCAATCTGAAGATGATGATGTGCACATGCAAGGCCAGTGCCAGAGTCTTCACAGGATGACAGTGATGATGATAATAATGATGCTGAGGAAGCTGGACCCTCCCCTGCCCAAGCCATCCTGCCTGAGGAGACATCAACATGGCCAGTATAGAAACAGTTTTCAAGAGGAGATCCAGGAGGTCATGACCAATGTGTTCTGAACACAGACGAGGACATCATGGGGACCTTCTTTGAGGATATGGCATGAGCTACGTGGGATTTGTTCAGGAAGATAGCTCATGAGATCATTCAGGAGTCTGATCCCCATCAGCCTGGTCCTTCTGGTCGGTAAGTATTGTCAGTGTGCTCCACTTATATTATACTGCCAACATGGTGATTGCCATTTCATTGACTGGACTGTATATGCACTCTTGTGCATGCATATCATGTATCTGTCATGCTTATGTGTCATTGTTTTGTGACATTTACTTCTGTTTAAATATATGCATGACACAAATGAACACATTACACTTTCCACACATACTCAACTGTTCATGCATTGTAGCAGTTAACCTGCAGATAATGCTGCAAGAGGTAGCCAGTAAACATGTGTGTCACTGGGGTGACTGACAAACAACATATATTGTCCATATTTAATCACTATCAGTATCATATGCCTTGCATTTCTGTTTTGCCATATCAGGTATGTGCAACATACAGCATGTCATTCCACATGTTTTTTTTGTATGACAGTTGTCATGATGTCCCACTGTCATGATGTGGTGTTGTGTCATGATTTGGCAATACTGAAAACATGTAGGATCATATACAGATATATCTTATCTATGTGCAGTTCTCCTTTTATGACTACATAAAACAACTATGTAATGTTAATCTGTGCACTGTACGTGTGTGTGCACATAGTTGGGTACATACTGACTCATAAATGTACCTTTGACGTGAGCATTCAGTGATTTACTGCTGATGTGCTATAATGATGTTCACATGAGTGTCCTCTGCTCTACAGTGAGCAGAATGGTTGACACACACCTGTGTTTTTTTTTTAGTTGATATTTGCATGACAGTATATGTGTATGTGCTTTTAAGTTTTAGCTTCTTTATTGCACTTTACTGTGAATGTATGTTTTATACATGTCCAGTTATGTGGACATCAGCAATCCATCTGGCTATTTGGTGTACATTTTCCATTTTGTTAAATGTATGTCTGTGTTGTTTCTACAGCACCTTGTGTGCTTTACACATGCATTTGCATAGTGTCAACTTACCTTGTCTTGCTTTACTCTGATGTGAGCCCATGTTGTCCACCTCCCTCCCACTTTCAAATTTTCCTATTATTTTTAGCAGGTATGTTTGCTTTGTTAAAGCTATGCTCCATTGCCATTTATTAATTTGACACAGTGAACATGCGACACATGTATTGACATTGTACAATGCAGGACATGTGCACACCAGTTGCTAGCTAATGCTTGCAGTGCATTCTTGTTCCTGTTATACTTGTGTGTTACCCACTGTAGTTTTTTTCATATCCATGTGCACAACCTGCTATATTCATTATCCTGTATCGTTGCATTTTTAAACATATTATTACATCATTGGTGTATATATGTGTATCAACATTGATTTCAAGTACATTCCATTTATGCCACTGACAGACATACATCTACACTAGGGTGTTCACTTTGACATGGCATATGTGTGCAACATAAACACATTACATTACACATTTGTTTTGGTTGTGCATACCTACTTGTGTATGTAGCAAAATGTTTGGCTCTTCCACAGTACTTCTGTTTGGCACTGTCCTTGGTTGTTTGCTTTTTCACATGCATGGTCATAAGTTTGGTTCTGTCCTCTGGTAGTTATCTACCACTGTTAGAGTTGCATTTTCTCAGCTGTGATGTTGCTTGTCTTACTTGTGCACTGAAGATGGACTAATTGGATATGTGTATATTTATCCACTTTATACAGTGATCCTACTTAATTACCCTGGAACACACATCTACCATCGTTCATACATATCCAGGTATGACTGCTGCACAGTTTGTGGCATGCTGTAAAGTGCATCAGTAGATATGTTTTTTCTGCATTTCTCCATGACTGGTATGCATCCCCACTTTTTTTCTCAACTTTACATTGTCCTTGTACAGTTTTCTATCTGTGTAACTTACCTGCCCTTTCTGCTTTTTTGTCCAAACTTTGTCTGTCTCATGTTGTGCTATTTGTTCTATCGGTATACTTTGTAGGATGACCTTCACATCCTCTTTCCTTATGTTTACCTTTCCTTTAAGAAAGAAAAAAAATGTGCCCTATTCCCTCCAAAAGAAAACATTGCCATGCCCCTCTGACTTTCCCTCAGATTTTCAATTTCCAGCATCCCTCCTGTGTGTCCCTTTTCCTCGCTCATACCCCACATCTTCTTTTCTATCTCCCACTTTCCTTGGGTGTGTGTTACTTGTGTGCCCCACACAAGTCCCGGACCCATTGTTAACAACTGTTAGCCATGGTGATTTGACCATGATTGCCCTTCGCCTTTAATTTTTTCTTAGAAAATTTACAGATTCTATTGGGATCCATGCATCCAGGTCGATATATTTTAATAGTACGTACCCTTAGTTGTCTCTCAGTTTACTCTAAAGAGTGATGCAAATATATACATATATACACACATATATATATATATATATATATATATATATATATATAAAGAGAGAGAGAGAGAGAGAGATATTACAACTAGCCTTGCAGGTTTGAAGGACATTTTATAAGTTAGTGGAAGACATATGTAAATATCCTTTGTTGTCTGAGACATTTCTGTGTCTTCTCCTGCAAATGTATGTTTCGAATGCCATGGGGCTTACATTGGGATAATTTGCATTTTTAATGTTTTTATTTTTATTTTTTGTTATCATAACAGATTTAGTTACAATCTGTAATTGTCCTTTACCTTACTGTACAGATTTTTTTATATTTCTTTACAACTTTTAGGAGTCTTGAATTGTAATCATCTTTCTGTAACTTTGGTATTATACAATGTGATTGGACAACTATTTCTTATTAATTATGGGTGACTTAAGCAGTTCTATAGTGCTCCATTGTAACTGTGATACTCCATTGAGCACAGACCTATTCTGAGTTTCTTGTTGTACATTACCATATTACACTGTTATCCATAAGTTTCGAGGTGATATTAGTGTTATGCTCCAGCTTACACTAGCTTTATGGTGTCTGGTCCATTATCTTGAGAACATATAGGGTGGAATTCATAGTCCTACTCTTTACATCCACATAACGGTAATCAATGAATAGCTGTGTTGTGTCTGTATGTAAATGAGAAAAGCATGAAAAAGTGGTGTTGGTTTCAATAAAAATGAAATATCAACACCAGTTTCACACATCCGAAGCTCAAGTAAAATGAGTAGGAACCACTGCAGTTATGTGTGGAAGAATTCGTATATATGTAAAGTCAAAAACTTTATCAGTCACTTTTGGAAGGAGGATGCTGGTGTGAGCCTGTTATGAATCTCTCAAGATTTTCTCTAAGAACATGTGCTGAGCTGAGCAGTGCTGACCAGCAGGTTACTTAAATTCAGGGTCACTTCTATTCACTATAAAGAGGTCTGCACGTAAAGATCACATTCCTGCAAGTGTTGCTGTTCTTGTAAGTAATTTCAAAGTGACTAGTCTAAGGTGCATGTAATTATACATATTACTGTTTAGCACTCTATATATGTCTCCATAGTTAGTATTAGGTCTATACTGCTGCAATAATATTTTCATTATTAATTCGGTGTATTACTCTGTATGACCTAAAATATTACAGATAGTGTGAATGCAATCATATTCAGTATTATGTAGTGCAGATAATTTCTACACAACCCCTACCACCTTGCCAGGCTGGGTGTGGTGCCTTGAAGAATGCAGCCAATGCTGAGGTGAAGAAAAATTCTGGAAATCACCAGAAACATTTCCAGTAGCAGCTAGCATGCTCTTACAACATAATGTTAACAGATTTTGCAGTACGAGTTGAAGTTTGCCAATTAGTAATTATTAAACATTATGAATCTATTAATATAGAGCAATTATTAACATCATTAGAATGAAACTGAATGAACTGCAATCTTTAAGAAATATAGCAAACGAATATTTCTTAAGAAAGTACTTCATATATGATTGTGAGATAGCAGAAATACCACCTTTTTTAGAATAGCCTTGAATTATTGCATGTATACTGCCTTAAGTAATGCATACAAACTAATGTGATCTTTCTTTCTCTCTCTCTCTCTCTATATATATATATATATATGTATATATGTATATATATATATATATATATATATATATATATATATATATATATGGATCTACTTCATATAATCAAAATGCCACTTACCCAAATTTTAAATAACCGAGACAACAACACTAAAGTTGCATTTGAACAAACAGACACATTATCGATAGTGTAACCAGGGAAAGGAGGCAGTCAGCCAACATTTAGGAGTTTGCCCGTTCTCCACAATAGTGCAATCTTGGAGTTGGTATATTTAGTTAGGGGGTATGAGGGGGCATAGCCCCCCGCTTGGATGAGTTTGACATGCTTTGGTATGTTTTTTTGTTCCCATTGGCTGACTGCCTCCTTTCCCTAGTTACACTATCGGTGATATGAGTGTTTGTTCAAATGCAACTTTGGTGTTGTTGTCTTGGTTATTTAAAATTCGGGTAACTGGCATTTCGATTATATGAAGTAGACATATATCTATATCTATTTCTCTTTCTTTCTCTCTCTCTCTCTATATATATATATATATATATATATATATATATATATATATATATATATATATATATATATATATATGTATATATATATATATATATATATATATATATATAGATATATATGTGTGTATAAAAAGAGAGAAGGAGTAAACACTGCAAGAAAGACTTAGCAAAGCTGATGTCTTCACTGTGTAATATCTTAAACTCCATGTAGTTGAGGCCCCTGGCATATATGTTAATGGCCGTTTAAGAAAATACCAGTGGTTCAGCTACATGGCTTCTGGATGCCCATGGATTTTTACTTTTTAAGTCTTTATGAGTGTATCCAGGTCAATAAAGTCAAGCTCCACTAATAGTAGATATGCCACTTTTCAGACATTTAGTGACCTCATCAGTATAGCATAAATGAATTGTTTGGCTATGCTTTAGAACCACAGGGCTTAAAATGCAGCTGATATCCATAAACATTAAGGTGCCTGCAAAATATCCCAAACGACATCCTTGCAAAGGGTAAAAAGGTTACAAAGACAAACCATTCAGTAAAAAACATTGCATCTATACTGCCTTAACTAATGCATGACAACTGATGTCCACTATATCTATATCTATATCTATATCTACATCTATATCTATATCTCTGCATCCATATATATAGACTCAGAGTAAAATTTGCAAGAAAGACATAGGCTGGTATTCATTGTCTGGGCCTTCGCAAATGACTTACAGTAATCTGCGAATAGTGGCGATAAATGGAGATGCAAATAAGGTCAGAGAAAGTCGTTTGTGATAAATATGGAAAAGTAAATTTTTTTTTGAAAACATGTCCACTGCTCGCAAAAGAGTAAGTTGTTAAAAGTTCAGCATTCTGAACGTGCAAATTATTTCACAAAAGTTTGAGGGTTTGTGTAATTTTTTTTTTCACAAACTGTGGGCGAGAGTGGTTGAGCACAGTAATGTTTACAACATTAAAGGCAAACTGCAAACTGCACAGTGCCTCAAATGGATTTTATTTTAAATGGGGTTTATTTTTTAAAGGTGTATTCTTTTGTGGACAACCTGATGGCTTCATTAAAAAATAGAAAGGGGGAGATAGGGAAGATTGAAAAAGGGGTTAAAATAAAGAGAAGAACACACAAGGTAAATACAAATATATACACTGGTCATTCACTTGGCACAGCAACCCCAGCCCCTTTTCCCACCATCCCCTCTAAATAGTGTGTGGTATATCAGACTTCAGAAATGTTGTACATCAGGTAAAAATAATTTTGAATAAATAATGGTGTTAATCCAGTATTTTAACTAATATTTCTATGGCCTACACAGAACTGGCTTAATTTAATATAACTATTAAGTTATTTTATGCAATAGTAATACATTGCAATTTTAATTTTATATATATATATATATATATAAAAAATATATATATATATATATATATATATATATATATATATATATATGGGTCTACTTGAAAACACCGACATGCCAAAACACCGACGACGAGAACACCGAGACTGGAAGATCGACAACTGAGATGACCGACAGTTTAAAAACATATAACTTCACATGCCCGACAAATCACAATCCCGACAATCAACAAAACAAAACAAATACCTTTTCCGAAAAATACACACACAACACAAGCACACCAAAACCCTTACAAACCTACACTAAACCTTACATACACAACTATCTATGCACTAACCTTAACCCAAACCCTAACCCTAAGGTCCATCAGTATCACACACTCACCTAATCCGCGCCCTAACCCTAACTCACTTAACCCGCCCCTAACCCTAAAGTCTGTCACTATCTCCCACTTACCTTAACATGTTGGTGTTCTCAGCGTCGGGCTTTTAAACTGTCGGTCATCTCAGTTGTCGATCTTCCGGTCTTGGTGTTCTCGTCATCAGTGTTTTGGCGTATCTGTGTTTTCAAGAAGACCTATATATATATATATATATATATATATATATATATATATATATATATATATATATATCTCCATAAACAAATACTTTTCATGTAACCCACTACATGATTTACAGAGCCAAGTATACAGAGTATGATTTTAAAGACTTGGGTCACATCTGTATATATTATTAAAATCTGTTTACACATTACTCATATGCATCTCTTTTAAAAAGATGCATGTATGATCACAATTTCCTCTGCATTTCATAATAGCTTTACAAGTAATATTTTCAGGTGCACATATCTTCCTTGGAAAATAGTTATGCCAGCTTGTTAAACTGTTTTTTTATCTTTAATATGACTGAATTAAGAAACATTTATTAAAATGCTGTAGAACTCTGGCCTTCTTGCCATTACCTGGTTTATCAGCTAGGTGAACTGGTCAATGACACACTTCTGAAAATCACCGTGAGGCTGATGACACTGCTAGCTGGACCGGACTATACAGTAGCTGTTTGGGTTGTCAGGTATTCGCACAACTCTGACCAGATATCAATTATTTTTTTCCACAAACTGTGTCTTGTGAAAGCCTCAATCTTATCCTGATATGAATCATTGAGAAGATAGAGTATTATCATGGTGTCTTTCTCAGACCCTGCCTTCACAAGTGCTGCCATCTTTTTAAGTGCCTGAACAACAATGAGGAAAGTATGGTCAGGGATGTATTAATCAGGGTTAGAACCACTCCCTGTGGGGTGTAAGATCACCTTAACCAAATGATTTTTACTAGCAAGGGCATTAAAACAGCTATTCATATTACTGGCAAGTTTGGTTTAACCCAAATTGCTTTGTGACATTTTTTTTTTCTTAAAGGAAACAGTTGCCTTTCCCTTCTATGCCTGATTAAAATGGAAATATATGATTAACAATGTGCATTGATAATGCTCATTGGTAAAGGTTATGTGTTTGTACCGTAGCATCAGTATGTCTAATTTAGTACAGAAGATGTTTTTATTTTTTTATTTATTTTATTTTTTGGGATTGACAAATGTCGAAATGTGTGTTATTTTTTAAGTTTTAAGAAATTATTGATTTGTTTGAGGTGCTAGGGTATGACACACAATGCTTGAAGGGCAGGGATTACACTTCAGATTGCTGCAAATTTGACATTCAGATGACTCAATTTTTTTAACAGTCTAATTTTGGCTTGTCTAGGTCAATTCAAGCATTCCTGCTGCAGGCTTGGAATAGCTGTGGAGTGCTGCAGACTGTGGAACAATCTGCAATGCACCAATGTTAGTCTGAAGTTTCTTCATGTCGCTTTGGTCACGTGTTCATGATCAGTGAGTAGGCAAAATTCAACAATACATCCCGGGACACATTTGTGTACTACTATAATTCATAGAGATTAATGTAAATGTGCCTAATTTGCATATAAGGTGAAAATGGCCCTGAATTTTTGCCAATAGTTAAGCATCACCATATTAATTTACCAATAGCCGAGATAGGTGGCAAAGCCAGGTAGAAGGCAATTTCCCATGCCACTATGGGTGGGGGGCCTCCAAATCTTATTCAATTAACCCCGGATAAGGAATAGCTTTTTTCAAGGCCAATGTCAGTGTCCTCTGGCTAACTAAATTTGCAGATGATTGCAAATTAGTAGCTGTCATTAAATCCCACACTGACACAAATGTTCACCAAGAAGGACTGACACAGACACACAACTGGCGACAGAGCCATGGACTAAAACTAAATGCCAAGAAATGCATAATAGTTTCCTTCAGGAAGTCATCCACCCCTGGGACACACATAGACAGTAATCTAGCCTTTGAACATCACAGAAATCATTCTGTGTTTCCCAACTTATAAACAAAGGTATGGCATTTAGGTCCAAGGAAGACACTGTTCAACTGTATTCAGCATTCTTCAGACCCATCACTGAGTACAATGCCCCTTTTGGTATGCACCTAACTAGGCGTATCCAACAGCTGGAATGTCCACAGAGGTTCCTCACTAAAAGAATACAGAGTGTAAATAACATGTCCTATGCGGACTCCCTTAAGGTCCTATCCCTGTATTCTGTCTGTTATAGACTGTGAGGAGAAATCTATGCCTGGCAAACAGGGCATTGTCAGACCCCACTCTGATGGACCTCTTGCATATCTCCAAAACAAATAGAACCAGAATTACCAGTTCTAAAGACTTAAAACTTGCCTTGATATAAATAGGACCAGCTGGAGAGACAGGAAAGTATCCCAGAGACTACCCTTTCTCAGGAACATCCATGTGAAGCAGAATTCCTCCCTAGCCCAGTTCAGGCATAACTTGGACAATTGGATGGGGAACAGGAAATGTATCCCTGGTTTGGCACCTATGTCTCTAATGGATATAGGCGGCCTGTAAATGGTTCATCTCCAAGGTTCCTGCTTGGTTGGACAATTGGATGGGGAACAGGAAATTTATCCCTGGTTTGGCACCTATGTCTCTAATGGATATAGGCAGCCTGTAAATGGTTCATCTCCAAGGTCCCTGCTTGTAAATATGTATCTCCCAAGGCCCTGCTTACATATATCGAGGGTACCAGAACTTGTCAGAAATTTGGGATGACTGGCTACACTTAAAAAGGCCTTTGTGGTCATTAGCCTAGTAAACACCTATGATCCTATTTACAATCATGGGAATGACTATGATACAAAAGATGGTGGAACAAGCATAATTAGAGGTGGTGTGGATACTGCTCCATGTCTGCAACAGCAGTGATACACATCTGATCATGAAGGTTGGTTTAAAATCAGTAGAACATGCACACATATATATATATATATATATATATATATATAGAGAGAGAGAGAGAGAGAGAGAGAGAGAGAGAGAATTGAATGCTGACAAGAAAAGATGTATTAAAACATTTCATAATTAATCATTACTAGGTGAACCTTGTACATCAGCAAAGAATGGAAATGAAGGCAGTGTGCATGGTAACTGTCCCTCCCACACCCTTGTAGGCATACTTTTCTGTATGCTATAGCATCAACTATACCAATAAATGTGGATGATATCAGCAACAGAATGGGTGTTGATGCTGCTTCTGATGATGATTCCACAGTTATATTCATGAGACAGCCTGTGGAAAGCTGCAAGCAGTCCCCAAGTTTAATGGCAGGATCCATCACCCCACAATGTATTAGTAACTCTGCAAAAAGTGACAGTGCAATACAAAGCCAAGGACAAGCTGACATGCCACTCATGCTTGCACAGGAGGACCCCCCCACACACACCTCTACACCAGTATTTCCAAACCCAGATGAACACTATGAGGATGATGGCAGACGTTTAGAGGTAACAGTGTCCACACTGACACCTTTACAAAAGGGAGCCAGGTCCAGAAATTTCTTACAGCTCATAAAGCATTGGCTGCCCAACAGGAAATGTGTTGTAAAATTGTTAGAGCAAAGTGTGCCGCCACAGAGAGTCAGCTGGAAATAGGTATACATCACGATTTCCAGCACTACTTTAAAATGGTAGGCAATAGGGATAATGCCTTGATCACACTGATGTGCAGTATGGTGGCACACCGAGCACAGGATGGGTTACAATCCAGACACATAGGGGAGATCATATGGTAATACCTTTTCTTCTCAGGATAGTAATGTCAGTAGTCAAAGTGAACAAGCACAGAACATTTCACACAGGCCATGTCAGCATTCATCTACACCTAGCAAAACCTTACATTCGAGGTCACGATCATGGTCATGTAGCACTGTCAAGTCAGTGACAGCAGGATCACCTGCATCAATAGGTTATGACATCACTTCAACTCACCTTACAGTTCTCATGGTAGCCCCTCTTCAAAATCCCTTGCACCATCACCTAGCCAATCAATAGGAGATATATATGTCTAATTTGTTTTTGAGCTACTGTGAATCAACTTCAATGACAACTGTCTGTTTAACTGTGATGGGTGTTTGGAGGGGTCAAGTTTGCTAATGTATGTATTTCATCCCTGTAAAACTAGTATGTACACAATCAATGAAAGGCAGACAAAAAACAATGCTACGTTGACTACCATTACTACAGGTAGCAGGTACGTAAACATTCAAATAGTAATGCACAAAAAAATTCAGGAGAAATATATCAGAAGCAAATGAAGCACCACAATGAGTATCCTGTCATTTAAACTTACACTTCTGGCATTTCACCCTCCCCACTGCACAAATGATGATAGTTTATGAAGTCAGAATTTATTGTTTATGACATCATACAATTTGTGCAGCACAACAGAATAATCTAAAAAGAAATGACATAATATATAAAAAAAAACAGTGTAAGTAATTTTCCTTACATTTGCAGTGTTTTAACTTAGGAAGTATTTCACAATTGAAAATATTCATTATGTTTGTATAATTAAGTAATCATTAAAGCAGAAGTCATTCATGAAAGCAATCAAAAATATGAATTATTTTCTAGATGATGCCTTTCAACATCACTGAACAGACGTCAGTGAGTACTTAGGCTTGGTAATAACATGAATGTTATTTTCAAATAAATAACAAAATATTTTAAGATGAGACAGAATGTCAGAATAACAGTAACAGCAGACCATGCACAACATAGCATAGCCCACAGATATCCCTGCATGCATGCATCAATTATACAGTGTGTGTTTTTTACAATAAAGGAAACACTATCCTGAATGTCATGGTCCATAGATGTGGACTAGATTCTACCTCTTTACCTGTGCAGCCACATGCCCTGATAAGCCTGTCATATGGGGTCCTTTACTACTGCTGCCAGATGGCCATCATTAGTCATAGTCAGATGGGAACTAGGAGATGCAGTAACAGCATGGGTCATTTCACCACCAAACCAGTGCATGATCATGTTATGTAAAATGCAACATGTAGTAAACATCCTGCACGCAGCAGCTGGATTATACTGAAGGGCACACCTAGACTCATCCAGGCACCTGAAACAGCTCTTAAAGAGGCCAAAATACTTGTTGATAACAATTATAGGCTTGGGACAGGGAATCATGTGCACTGCCAATCTGCTGGACAGAGATATTAGTGATGCACCCCCATGCATCACACCTTATCTGGTAATTGACAGTACGGAAACCCTTCCTATTGTCGTACTGCTCCCCTTGTGGAACAGAAGGATCTCTAATTGCAACATGAGTGCAATCTATCATGCCAAGCACCTCAGGGAAATGTGACAGCCTATGAATGGTATGCATAGTACTGGCTTGGTCCTGAAGTGTCACCAGAAATTAGATGTACTGATCCACATGTGCAAGAGTATATCCAGGAACTGCTGCCATATCTTCAAGGCAGAAGCCTATGGGATCTCCGACATGTCCACATTCCACCTCTGGAAGGTCCCCATAGCAAGTATGGTGAAGGCTATACATACCATGTTGTTCACAGGGATAGGCAGTCCACACATTCCTCCAGTACCCCTATGGAGGTCAAACATGCCCACTAAGATCCATATAATGTCCTTGTTCACTCTAAACCTATCAAGGATTTCCTGATTATCAAAGTTATAATGAGTAATCTTTTGCTTATATTTTTGACTTCTAGGCCACCAAGTGCAACTAGGACCTAGCGATTTTGGCCCAGTGAAAACAAATAACTCAAACCTGGAAAAAGCAAAGCTTGCAGCAAGTGACAGCATTTTCACTAATTGCAACTCTGATAGATTTGGTGAGGTTTCTCTTTATTTAGTGCATCTGTGGCAAGCATAGAAAAGTTGGGAAATTAGACTATGAATCATTAATGGCATAAAACATACTTCATTAACTTACAAGGATTTACATCATTCTTCTTTTACATCTCATTATTTCCTCATTTGCATAAGCACATTTGAAGTCACAGCCCATTGTCATAAATGTCCTCTATGAATCTCAGCTCATGTGTGCTCATCCACAAGCATTGCAGATAGCCTCAGTGCATTTGTGTAACTGATTACGAATACCAGCCTTAGTCACTGGAATAATGACAGAAACAGAAAATGGGTGAAACAAATTGTAGCAGCAGGTAATAATATATCATCCAAAGGTGCAGCAATTATAATTTGTAAATCCATTCAAGGGGATATAAACAGCAGATGGTGTTACTGTGTTATTCTTACCCTAAATAGATAGCCCCATCTTATTTTTAAACATCTATAGTCCTTGTTTCAAACAACACCTTTTCATTTATGAAATTTTTAATATTTTGATACAATTTCAAAATCACTACTACATAATTGGGGGGATTGGAACTCCTTAATTAACCCAAATATAGATCACACAAGGATACCAAACAATCACAGCAGGTCACATTAGCTTTAGAAGAACTAATAAATACTTTCAATCTGACAGACCCATATACACTACACCAACATGACAAATCAATGAACAGGTTCCCCCTTTTCTCTGCAAGACATAAGTCATGGCCAATAACTGATTTTTTCCTACTTTCAGAAAACTTAACTCTTCCTATAATAAAAAGGTATTCTAGTTCAGAAATCTCCATGGTATAAAAAAAAAACAAGACAATGACACAAAAGCTAAACTGGAGATGCAAATAAGTGAAACAGAAAAAGAACTCCAAAATAGATACCCCATAGAACTAGAAGAAAACATGATAAACTTACAAAAACAATTATACAATCTACATCTAAAAAATCATTCATATATTGAACTCAAATTATATCACAAATATTCAAGTGGGCACAAATACCCTACAAAACACTTGCCATACTAATAGATGTTAAAAATGGACCCCCAAAAATTACTGAACTAAACTACAAAGGGAAATTAAGACATAAAGACTATGATATTATAAATTCCTTTGAAGAAATATACAGCAATTTCTATAACCTTCACAGTCACAAATGCTACAAACAATATGAGGACTTTATTAATAACCTAAAATTCCCTCAGTTAAATGAAACCCAACAAAATTTCTTAAAAACACCTCTTAAACTAGCAGAGATAAAACTAGCTATAAACAAACTCAAGATGAGTAAAACCCCGGGCCCATATGGTTTTACTGCTGAATTTTATAAAAAGTTTCTATACCAATCTCCAATGTCCTGTTAAGAGTTTTTAATTATATCATCACATTTGGTATTACTGATCCATATATGAATAACCTGAAAACTATTCTAATTCTCAAGCCCAATTCTGATCAAACAAACCCTTACAGCTATAGAGCAATTACCCTCATAAATATAGATATTAGAATACTAGCTCATGTTGTAGCAAACAAAATAAAAAAGATACTTCCTCATATAATATCCTATGAGCAACTTGTTTTTTTGCAAAACAGACAGATAAATGACAATACCGTATTTTTAGACACCATGATTAAGCTCTTGGCAAAAGATAAACACCCCAAATATGTGTTAACCATAGATGCTTGTAAAGCCTTTGATAGGGTGGACTTAAATTTCTTTTTTACTATACTACCCTGTTTTGGGATATCACATGACTTTATAAACATAATAAAAACACTTTATCAAAAAGTTTCTACAACATTATATATATAAACAAAATTACATCCAATCCTGTAAAAATATCCAATAGGATGAGACAAGGATGTCCCCTGTTCCCTTATCTCTTTAATCTTTACCTCAAGCCTCTACTCCTCTATTTGCCCCAAAAAATATATCATCACATACCTAAGCTATTAAATATTAACCTTAAGTTTACAGTCTTTGCAGATGACCTGAATATCTATTTTGAGCTTCCGAATACCAATCTTCACAAAATATTAAAAACAATAGAAAAAGTCTCCAACATATCAAACTATTATATTAACCCCAAGAAGTCATATATTTTCCAATAAATCCCATTGGCCACAAGGAATTTTACTTTCCCAAAGGTGAAACAAAACCTAAATACCAATTAAGATGCCTAAGTATAAACTACACCCATATACAAAATGAAATACTGATAGTAAATCTCCAAAATACATAGAAAAATATTGAACAGGCTATTTCTAGGTGGAAGAATATAAACTTATCTCTCTTATCCAGAGCAAGCATCATTAAAATAAATATTCTACCTAGAATTTTATATCAACTAATGCCCTGTTCCTAAACATTCCCCAAAAATGTTTCTAAACAATGAAACTTGCTTTGTCTAGCTTCATCTGGCATCTGAAATCTATAAGAATTAGTTATGATAAACTCATATTACCAAAAGATAAGGGAGGTTTGGGACTACCAGATTTAAAACTTTATTATACTATCATAAGTACTAGTAGAGTGATACATATAGCTAATCATGATCCAAATATTCAATCTTGGTCTCTCCTATGGACAAAAATCTGGTATAATCTGATAACCTCTCTAAACATTAACCCAAAAAGCCTCCCCTTTATAAACATAAAACAATTGTAATACATTAAATCTCCACTCCATGATTAAAAATAAAATTCAACAATTCCAGAATTTATTAACATCGCTTCTTCTAATAAATACTGTAGAATGCCTACAACCCATTCACCTCAACCCTAATTTGAAGCTCAATAACCAACCAATAAATTTAACCATCAATCCCTTAAATAAAGACATCACAATCCAGGAAATATAGAAATTAAGCAAATGTAGCATTGCCAAAATAAGATCCAAATTGGGAATACCAAAAAATATGATATTATACTCAGACCACTCATATGGCTCATAAATGCCAAATTCTCTACGAAGTCTATAAAAGAACAAGAAATAAAAATAACCCAGTCAATAATAAAAACCTTATCGTATAAGAATAAAATGATCTCAAAAGCCTACAATTTAATAACTGCAATAAAAACACAAAATGCCTTCTTATTTTCAACCTATTGGCAAGAGCAAAACCAAAATCTTACACCAGAGAAAAAATTACTAACCATAAAAAACACACTCAAACTAACCCCTTTCAAAAGCTTAATATATACCCAGCTTATGATAAACAATAATGCTTACTACACTCCCACTGTTTTAAACAAATTCAACAATAAATACTCATCATTCTGCTCCTTCTGCCCTAAGGAAAAAGTGGAATTGTTACACATCTTTTGGAGCTGCAAGAAAGTATACAAACTGTGGTGCTCATTAAGAGTCAAACTTGAAAAAAATGGGATATAAGAAAACTACTTTTTTGTGTGAAATAACAATTTTGCACATCACCCCAAATAGCCTACCTAGCATAATCAAACATATTCTTATTACAATATTTGCTCTAATCAGGTATTTCATAGCCAAAAATTGGTTAGATAAATCTAAGATTTATTGGGAAAAAGTTAAAACAATGGCTGTAAAATTCATATCTTCACATAAGTTAGCAAACAAAAACCCAAATATAATGATATATTTCCAAAAATACTGGGGTTATCTTTTAGATGCAATATTAAAAGACTAAAGCTAAATACCTTGTCTCTCCCTTTCATTCACTCTACCTATTGATAATCTAGAGTTCACAGATCCCAAAAATTACTCTCCATATAACTAGCAGCCCCCTCCCCACTACTAACCAACTTTCTTGGCTATAAATTTAACATAGCTATATGAAGACCAATTGCAAACCCAAACTACTCTACTTATCTCAGCCTTTTCTCAGACTAATATATCTTTAGCGTTTTAGACAGTATTTCCCTTTGGGTATTCCTTCTATTTGATTATTAAGTTCACATCATCTGTTAAGTAGTGGTACATAAATATGACTGGCATCTAAATGTAAATAGATGTATATTGTTTTTCCAGGGATAGTGATGATTTTGTTTAGATTTTCTTTCAGTTATGTTCATTTCATACCGGCACCATTATGGATACTTACAGGAAGTTTTGAGAATAACAGATCTGGAAACAGTTTACAAACCTTAGTCTCTAGAAAGATAGCATATGTTATTTCTCCTTGTTATACCCAATCTCACGACAATCATAATATTTTGTATATCTAAAAGCTATTTCTTTTTTCTATT